>NC_133335.1:48108607-48396107 GCF_042186555.1 Aquarana catesbeiana
TACCCATTGCCCTATAATGGCTATGACCTTAATCTGTCAAGTTGTAGAAAAATTGGTTAAATCTCTTAAATATCCCCTTTCCTGCTAGATTTGGTAGAGCAGATGTCTAGAGCTTTATGGTTCAGTTATGATGGTTGTGTTAGAAGCATCTAAGTCTGCGTCCTGTATGGATCTTTTGCCTAAACAGATGCACAAAGCACTCTAGTTGGGTTGCTGGGAGGCAGATGACATATCCAAGGAGCATCTGACTCGCTTGACCTTCAAGGGACACAGCTGTTGACTTATGCCATTATCAGGAATATCACAGGAGGCCAGAGTGTACACCTGTCTGTGTAAAAGCCCAGGGACAGGTCGGGAATCCCATCTTTCTCCATCTACTTCTAGAATAGACACACCCAGATCCCCTAAGCCTGAATTTCAGGCATCCCACAAGAGTAGAAACAAGCCTGCTAAGCCCTCGGAAAAAGCCTACTCCCACCAAGATATTTCTTGCTGGTCTTTGGGTAGTTTTCCGGATAACCCCAGACTCTGTCTTCCAGTACTCATCCTTCTCTCCTCCTCTGTCACAGCACAGAGTAATCAACATCTCTTTCCCTTTGGGGTCGTCTCTGCTTAGAAGTTCTGGCCCTAGTTCTTGTCATTCAAGCTCTTGATGTTCTACCTGGATCCTCTCCCTTTAGTAAATCCTCTACCATGCATGCATGCAACCACTTCCCTCCTGGGCCAATTCTGGCACTTCACTCCTACATGTAAAAATCATCTGTTTTTCTATAAAATTATTCAGAACCCCAAACATATCTTATGGGAAATAAAGTGGTGGTCATTGCAACTTTTTATGTCACACTGTATTTGCGCAGCGATAATTCAAATGCGCTTTTTGGGAAAGTTTCATGAATAAAAAAAAAGTAAAGTTAACCCAATTGTTTTGTATAATGTGAAAGATGATACACCGAGTAAATGGATAACTAACACGTCACGCTTTAAAATTGTGCACTTGTGGAATGGCGCCAAACTTAAAAATCTCCTTGGGCGACGCTTTAAAAAAATTTTTTTTAAGGCCCGTACACACGGTCAGATCTGAAGATAAATTTTGTCCGATGAATGATCTGCCGATTTTTCTGATCGTTGGTAGGCTGCTTTTGACAGCCGATTACACATTTTCGGTAGACAAAAACTGGATGTGCAGGCTTGAAAATTTGTCTGTGACCACAACATCCGATTTTTCTTTTCATTAGTATGGTTTTCTGACAAAATAAAAAATCTGAAGAACAAGACTAGGCATGCTCAGAAATAAAAACGCATACAAAACAATTAAACACATTACGTCACTTCTGATGTTGAATTCGGTCGTCAGAAAATTTTCTGATGGTGAGTACCCTCTTCACTTTCAGATTGAGACTAGCATCAAACAAAAAACTGACAAATTCGTCCAGTAATCTGACACTGTGTATAAGGCTTTGTAAGGGGTTAAATCTGTTTAGACCTGGGCAATCAGTAGAATTCTTTTTGGAGTTGCGGAAGCATCCAATGCCGACGAGAGTCATTGAATGAATGCTTACTTTTAAGGCCTCATGCACACAGGATGTTAAAATAACGTTATGAAAATGCCAGTATCTTTGCAGTGATTTTTTAATTTTTTTTTTTCAGCTTTTTTTTCAACGTTTTTGCGTTTTTGTTTTTTTTTTCAAAATTTTTTTTTTTTTTTTTTTTCATGGATCAAAAACGGTGAGTGACGTTTTTGAGCGTTTATCAGCGTTAGAGCGTTTTTACAGCTGAAAAACGTCTCTCAGAACCCACTGGTCCTGATTGTTTTTTTTTTTTTTTTTTACATCTTAAAAACGCCTATGCCATTTGCAGCTCAAAAACGCCTAGGTGGGCATGAAGCCATAGACTAACATAGACAGGCCTTTTTAAGCTGCAAAAAACGCTAAAAAAAGCGGCTGTAAAAACGTCCATGTGCATGAGGCCTAATGGTTAGAATCGCATCTTTATACAAATTATGGACAAAGAATATTGCACAACTTAAAGAGAAAGGAGGGGGGACAGAGTTTATCACATGACACAATTCCTATACAAACATGGCATCTCAGACAGTCAAAACTAGTATTTTAGCTGACGGTTGATATTATCAAAAAACATAATTTAAACTAATGCTGACGACATTTCAAAACCAGTTCTTACTAGACCTTCTCTATGCTGTGGTGGTCATGACAAACAAGACCCTAAAATAAGGGATATTCCTCTGTCAGCTATAATAAAATTTTAAGCCCAGATCAGAAATTTGTACGGAAAATACCTCTTTTGAAGCGATCGTACGATAATCTGATCGTTGATACAGAGCTTTCGAGAGCCTATCGGGACAGTTCATCCGATATTATTCTATCGGACATGCACGAAAACTTTTTCGTACGATGCCAGATCGTAGGATTTTCGTTTTAATCAGTACAGCTATCGTTCGAAAATGCATTACAACACATGACATCACTTCCGAATTTTTTTTTTCTGTCGTGCGGGAATTTTCGTGACTTTAGTAAACTCATCAGATTCGATCTGAGATTAGCATGCAATAAAAACTGACGATCATTCTTCCGATAATCTCATTGTGTGTATGGGGCATTAGTCATGTTAACTTTCTCCTCCTTCAGGCTTTAGAGGAGGTCTTGGACTAGAATTGTTGCTCTTGCTCGAACGCACAAAAGCCGTTTACTTATGCATCCGTGACTTGTGCGCGGGGGGGGGTCAGCGTTTTAAAAAAAAAAAAATTCTATTTTATTTTTTATTTTTACTTTCTCTAAATTTTCACCTTTATTCCCATTACAAGAAATGTAAACATTCCTTGTAATAAGAATGAGGTGTGACAGGTCCTCTTTATGGGGAGATGTGGGGTTTATAAGACACCCACATCTCTCCTTTAGGCTGGAAAGACCGAGATAAAAAAATGAACTGTCTCGGCCTTTCCAGCCATGTCCCCGGCATTGTTTACTTCCAGCCAGGATGTGCCGTCATAACATCACGCCCAGACCTCTGAGCATCATAGTGATGACTGCGCACCATCCAGTCACCAGAAATCTCGATGCTCAACCTCCAGTGGCGACCGATTCGTTCTCCGGCATCGGAAGAAGGCCTGTAAGAATGATCAAGCGGCTGAACTGCCGCTATGATTGTTACGGTGCAGGGAATCTCTGGCCAATAGAGATCTGGATGATGCCTGTAGCTGCAGGCATCATCCAGATATTCCCTCAGTCCATGACATCCGACATACCTTGAGCGGGAAGTGGTTAATAGTACCTGGTACTCTTCAGTGTCCTGTCCTTCTCTAGAAGAAAACCCTGACCTGCCTGGTCAGCTGGGACATGTTTGGTGTCCTTCATGCTAGCAGGATTTTAAACCCCCAGTGCCACCCTTGCACTCCTGGTATTTCTGAGTGTGAGTTTCTATGCTTTTCCTTGTGCTTTTTTGTGGCATCCCAATTGTGGAATACTCTGACTTTTTGTCAAGAGAGCAGTCACTGTAGGCTCAGGAAAATAACTTTAAGGGGCCATACGCATGCAAGATCCAGCTCATGCTGATTCCCGTAAAGGCAAACTCCTGGAATCCAGTTCTTCCCAACTGGTGACTTCTGGGCATGGAGATATCCACGCACCAAAGTACTTCTTGGACTCTGGGCTGCAGGTGAAGGATGTCAGAGAAGGGCGCCATGTCTCGTTGAGCGGTCTGCGAGGGGAACAATCTAGTCTCCTGATGCAAGTTTCCTGTGTCAGGAACATGAAGGCCTTTTCAACATAGTTTCCTGTTCTGGCTTTACTCAGGTGAAATTCCCTTGTCATCCTGGTAGGACTTCTGTGTCTGTTTTGTTTGATCAGGGGAATCTAGAATTCTTGGCTCTGTGTCACTTGAAGTTAGGGACAGGCAGGATTATTTTTTCTTCCTGATTTCTTCTTAGGACTTGCTCCAACTGTCTTGTGCACTAGTGAATGTTAGCTTCATCCTTAGCTACATCAGGGTGGTAACCCATTCACCAGTTTCATGGATGGGTTCTAATCTTCTTTTGCCTACCCTTCGTTTTTTTTCCAGACATCTTATCCCTTTAGTTAAGCAGATTTTGTGGGATCAAATCCTGGGTTCTCTCCTGGATATAGGAGTCATATTCACATCCTTTGCAGGGTTCCTCCTTGGAAAGCCTTCCCTAGAGGAAATTACCATTTGTTTTGACAGTCTTAAGGAAAAAAGTTCTCATTTCTTGACCCTTATGGGGTAAGGTGAGTAGAAGTTTAGAGCCTTCCTACTTAGACCGGCTGGTGTTGTCCTTGCAGGATTATTTTCTCCGGGTCCCTTGTCTGGTATATGTTACCACTAGGGACTTATTCCCTTTTTCCTTATTAATGTTCTGTTTCAGGGTTTGTTTGCTTCACTTGGAAATTTGTTTCATTCCTTGATGGGTGCAGGTTGTCTGGTGCTTCCTTCGGTGTGGAGTCGTTCCTCCCTGGTGGGTGACCATTTCTTCTTGGTCATCAGTTGGCAGTTCCCCCCCCTATATGACAGAGGGTTCAGTCCCATTTGGTGCAAGATTGGTCCTTCAGGAAACAATTGGCTGCTTTATCTTGTATTGCAGCATCATTATGAAGATAACCATAGCACTTTACAAAGTACATGCAGGCACAGTTAGGAGCCAAACTTATTCTGCAGGACACATTTGCTTTAAAATGTTTAAGGCCATCTAAGTAAGGGAAGGCTGGAATGACTATAAATGTTTTATTGGGATATGTGTCCCTGATAGATTTTCCCTCACTTCCTGTCTGGTAAAATCATTGTTTCCATGACCGTGAAGGAAATCTCTCTAAATCTCTCTAACAAAGTCCCTTTTATAATAAAAAAATTAAAAAAAAAATAATCTAATACTCCCCTACTCAAAATGAACAAACGTAGCTATACTAGATTACCAAAAGTATTGGGACACGTGCCTTTGTTATAACACTATCCAGCTTGCTGTCTTATACTATCATTCTTTTAGCCCAGCAAAAACATAAATTGACAGGTTTGCACATGAATAACTACACCATGGTTGGTTTTATAACGTTTAATACCTGGATGACTTGCATATCAGGAACAGCTAAGCCTACTACGTTCATGTACAGGCAAATCTTTAGCTGACACAACATAGCTTCCCCATTACATGCATTGATAACATGCACCAATGCATTTCTTGTGAGCTTTTATCATATGTACTGTGAGATGTGTGTTGGTGGCAATCATTTTCTGGTGTCATGATGTCTCCCAGCAGGCTGTTTACAAAAGGGGACAGCAAATGACTTGGTGTCTGTAAAAAACTTAAGTCGTATTTAAATCCACTGTATACCAGTAGTATAGCACTTCTGCTGCTGATGAAATCTAGTCTGCAACACCCACACCCCTGTATTTTACTACATGGATGTTCAGTGTAGGATATCATTATAAATGTTGTCAGGTTTATTTTGAGAAGTGTACTGAAGTTTCCTGAGTTCACTTTAAGGCTACTTTCACATTGAGGCGCTTTACAGGCGCTACAGCGATAAAAATAGCGCCTGTAAAGAGCCTCTCCTGTCTCTCTAGTGTGAAAGCCCTAGGGCTTTCACACTGGAGCGGTGTGCTTGCAGGGCGGTTAAAAAAAGTCCTGCAAACTGCACCGTTCCTGTATACACCGCTCCTAATGCGTCCCTGCCCATTGAAAACAATGGGGCAGCGCCAGCAAACCGCCACTGCAGCGGTGCTTTGCGGGCGGTTTTAACCCTTTTTAGTCCGCTAACGGGTTAAAATCGCCCCACAAGCGGCCGAACAGCGCCGCTAATACGATGGTAAAACGGCGCTAAAAAGCGCCGCTTTACCGCCGATGCCCACCCCAGTGTGAAAGTAGTCTAAGGCTGCATTCACACCTGAGCGTTTCAAAGTCGTCCGTTTTTGTACTGCAATTTTGTTCAGGTCACCAATGTAAAAGGCAGAAAAACGCATGTAATCTGCCCCAAAGAAGCTCATGTTCTTTTTTTTGAGCTTGGGGTGTTTTTCAGGCGTTTTGCTTCAGGTGACAAAATGCTCAATGTGAACAGGTGCCATTGAAATGAATGAGATTTTGCTTGTTGGGCGTTTTTCAGGCATTTTTTGAGCTGAAAACTCAGGTGTGAATGCAGCCTAATCTGTATTATTATGTTTAATTATTATAAACTTATTAATGTTTATATTCATATTAAGAGCATTTTTCTTCTATTTCCTATCTCAGATGTCTGTGCCCTTGCCAGCTCAATCAGGGAGATGACTGTGGCGACTCGAAAAACGCGCACAGCCCTTTGGTGTTCTCTGCAGATGGCACTGGCTTTCCACCCTGTGCAAGCCCATGATGAAGGCTGAATGACAGATTTCCCATGATGCAGTACTCACGTTTTATCAGGATTGACTTATGAACTGATTTGCTTTTAGTCTTGTTTTATTTTTTAATGAGGAGCTTTGGAAGAGCATTACTGGTGTTCCCAAGTTCCTTTTGCAGAAAAACGAATAGTATGTTTGAAAGAAAACGCTAGGCATTTATTCTTCATATGTTTTTAGATTAACTTTAATTATTTACATTTTCTGTAATAAGAGCGAATACTATAAGAGCCCTTTCACACTGAAAGCACCCAGGCGTCGGCGGTGAAGCGCCGCTATTCGTAGCAGCGCTTTACCGTAGTTTTAGCGGGGCTATTCGGCCAATAGCGGGGCGGTTTTAACCCCTGCTAGTGGCCCGAAAAAGTATTAAAACCGCCCACAAAATGCCGCTGCAGCAGCGCTTTGCTGGCAGCGCTGCCCATTGATTTCAGTGGGCAGGGGCGCTTTAGGAGTGCTGTATTCACCGCTTCTACAGCACTGCAAAGAAGCTGCTTGCAGGACTTTTTGTGACGCCCTGCCAGCGCAGCTTCCCAGTGTAAAAGCACTCGGGCTTTCACCTGGGATTGTAGCGGGGGCTTTGAAAACGCCTGAAAAACGCCTCCAGTGTGAAAGGGATCTAAAGCAAACCCGCATTTGGCTCCTTCAGAACGGAGCAACAGCTTTGCTTTAAGGTAGTCCTCTCCAGAAGCATATACTTAACCTTTTCTTCACTTCCCCTCCAAAACCAAAGAAATCCCTCCATGTGACAGCATTTGGCCAATCAGTCCTATGGAGAGTCAATAGCTTTGTGTATATGAATTTTCACCCCCGCTAGCTGAACAGAAGGGAGATGCAGGGGTGAAAGTAAGGCAAGTTCTTGCTGCTGGGAATGGAGGAATTAAAAGTGAACCTGTTGCTTTGCGGCTTGAGGATAAAGCACAAGTTCACCTTAAGGCTTTATGCACACTGGATGTTTTTAATGCAGCTGTTAGGCGTCTGACGTTTCGTTGTTCCTACCTCCAAACACTCCTGCATGTCAGCCCATGTGTCTGTGCACACATAGGCATTTAGAGGCAGGAAAAAACCCACAGCCTGCGTGTTTGGGAGCAGTGGTGTTTTGGCAGGAAAAATACATTCTTAATAAATTATTATTCTGACTAATGAAAGGAATTAAAGTCCGAACACTTGATGCGCCTAAACATGTTTATAAGTGTCAAGCGATTTTTCGGCCAAAAAGCTGCTGCCTGTAGGAAAGGTGTCTTGTCTGTGTGCACAAGGCCTAAGGCTTTACAGATGCTTTTAATTTGTTTTAGAGTATGTATTGCTGGAGAATATGCTTTAATGCTTTGGGAGTATCTTCGTATTCCAGAGATCATTGTGGATGGTGCACAGAATAATCTAAAAACATGTAATCTATTTAAAGCATCAAAGTATTTATTCACTAAATTTCACAAAACTATTATCACAACCCATGAATTTCTAGGTGGTGTTCATTTGTAATATACAGAATACCACAACCCAAATGAATTTTAATGGTGGTTCTCTTGAAACCCTGAGAACTGTCAGCCTAAACATTACATGGCTAGTTCTGGAGGGATAGAACCCCAAATGTAGGGGTGTTTATTTTTATTTAGATTTTGACGGGACAGCCAAGGAAGAGTCCCCATCATGGAAAATTAACAGTGAAATACTGTGGCAAGTTTGTGTTTCATTGCACTTGGAAAGCCTGAATCATCACACCTCTCATCTAACAGCTCTGAGCACATCACGTACCAGAGATCCATAGAGCTATCTAACTTTTGCTGGCATTTAGCGTGCCCTACAATAATCTCCATCTATTATATAGAAGGGCAGAAGAACATGGAGGGGCAGTGATGGTTGAGAGAGGGGCAGTTATGGTCTTGGATCTGCATGCCTATGTGAAGACGCCCCTTGATGCAGACTTTTCCTAGAATAGCAGTGTTGCCTGACTACATTTACCAGGTTTAAAATATTTGACAAGTAAGCAAAGACATTGTATATAACCTATATAGAAATTACTTTATTTCTGTTCAGTATTTTAGTGTGTATAGAAATATTTTAAAGCCCAATAAAACTTTTCAGTGTAATCGGCTAAATACATTCCAGGAACACAAAAAGGTGTGCAAAGTTGTATAGTTCATTTTCCCCTGCCAGCATGAAGGGCCTTTGCTCTGTGTAGAAGCAGTGGGCTCCCTGCACAGGCCTGACATAATTGTCCTCCTCTACAGCATGCTGGCGGGAGACGGGCTTTTTTTACTCAGGCTGTGACTACTTTCTAAAGAAAACCACCAATTACTCAGGCTGTGGTGACTTTCTAAAGAAACGGATAAAACTTTGCACCCAGAATGTATTTAACTGATTTAAACTGAAAGCTTAATTGGACTTTAACATAGTATGCTTTATGAAGAACTTTATTTTTGTTCATACATGTTTAGTATGCAAGCAACATTGTCAGTGGGCACTGTATGTGCAGTTGTCTGGCCATTTACTGGCTAGACCTGACAAATATACGATGCTGACTTTTTGCAGTTTTTTTTTTTTTTTTTTTTTTGTGTGAACACTTCAATTTGAGGAATAATAATAGTTGAGGAAATATGAACATCTGTAATTTTGCACTCTTGTGTCAAGAAATGGTTATAACTGTAGTCATACAGTATTATAGATAGAAACCTAAATCTGTTAAGACTAATGTGAAAAGGGTTATTTGATGCATTGCTGAATAGCGCTATAGATATGATTATTCTACTGAAAAATAAAACGTTTTGGTTAAAGCCGCAACCAACCTGGTTCTCAGATTTCCTTTGAGTATTGGCAAAGTAATATGAATGTAAATATTTAATAAAATACTGCTGACAAGGTTGTCTTTAAGTAAAAGTGAACTTAAATTTGAAAAATTATTAGATGGTGTGTTATACCAGAATAGACCTATGCATGTCTCTCAGCATCCAACCCCCCCCCCCCCCCCATACATTAAGGGGGAAGAGCGAATCCGTACTGCAAGAGGCTCCATAGCCAGGGCAAAGAGGAGGGGCGACAATGGACATCCCTGCCTTGTGCCCCTGGTAATCGGGAATGGATTGGTTACACGCGAGTTGACTCGAATACGAGCGACTGGGGAGGTATAAAGGAGTTTTATCCAGGCTTCTACCCTGGGCCCAAATCCATATAGCTGTAATACCTGAAATCGATAAAGCCATTTCCCACTATCAAAAGCTTTGCAGGTGTCCAGGGATATGATAGCACAGGTAGAGGGGCAGTCATGTGGGTATTGTATATTGTGAAACAGTCTATGAACGTTCATTCTAGCCTGGTATAAAAACTCCCTGATCACTGTTGACTACTGTATTCAAGCGGTTTGCCAGCACTTTGGCCAGGATTTTAACATCCATGTTTATAAGGGATATCGAGCGATATGAGGGTCTTTGCGGGGTTTTAATAGTAGTACGATCAGAGCTTCTCACATGGAGGGAGGGGAGAGCTCCGACATCCAGTGATTTGTTATATGTATGTAAGAGAAATGGGCATAATAGTTCCTTGAACTGGGTGTCCAATTCGGCTGGAAAACAATCCAAGCCTGGTGTTTTATGTGTTGGCAGTTGCGAGGTAGCAACATCGATCTCATCTGCTGAGATAGGTGCCTCCAACTCATCTCTCCCCTCAGGCATTAGGGAGGGGAGAGATATGTCAGCCAGGTATTTATTCAGTTGGGCTTCGGTGTAGTCAACTCTAGATGTGTAAAGGCTTTTGTAAAAGTCTAGGAAAGTTTCCATAAAATCCCCTGGGGTATCGCTAATCTTGCCCTGTGTAGTTATGATACGTGGTATAGAAATAGGAGTGCGATTGGGTCTGGTCAGGTATGCCAGGAGGGGACCAGCTGTTGCCATGTTCAAATACTTTCTGGGTAGTGTGCAGCATGCGTTTTTGCGTAAGATCTAACAAACGGAGCTTGTATTCCCTGCAGCTCTGCAGTCATGCATTTCTCGTGTCAGAATCAGGGTTAGTAGCATAGGCAGATTCTGCAGCTAACATGGTTGTTTCTAATTCTTCAGTGTGTTGTCTATTATTTTTGTGTAGAACACCCGTAATAGACATAAAGGTGCCTCTTAACGTGGTTTTAAAGGCCTCCCACTCTGGAAGGATCCACTGTACCTAGGTTATCTTTCTAGTAATGCCCTTTTTACATTCTCCCTGCACACGAACCTAGGAGGAGAAGGAGGTCAACAGAGAGCGGAGTGTGGTCTGAGATTCTCCCCCCCCCTCCCCCCCTGGGTAAGTAGGACACTGCAGATACAATGGGAAGGGTGTCTCTTGTGGCGAACGCCAGATCAATCCGAGACAGTATGGAAAGAATCTGAGTGGCAGGAGTGTTGATAGACATCCGGATGTTTCCCACGCCATACCTCCGTGTGATCATAAACCTGTGCCCAGTCCACAAAGGAGGGAGAGGGTCTACCACCACCCCCTAAGCGATCCCTAGCCAGGTCCAAGATGGCATTGAAGTTGCCCATATAAGGTATAGGGCCTGGAGGTCTAGATCAGTGTTTCTCAACTCCAGTCCTCAAGGCGCACCAACAGGTCATGTTTTCAGGATTTCCCTCTGCTGAAACAGCTGTGGTAATTACTAAGGCAATGAAACTGATCAAATCACCTGTGCAAAATAGTGGAAATCCTGAAAACATGACCTGTTGGTGCGCCTTGAGGACTGGAGTTGAGAAACACTGGTCTAGATAATAGCTGTAGTGACAATTTGGACAATACCTCCACCGAAAATGGGGGAGGAATATAAATGTTTACAAGGGTAAATATCACAGAGGCAATTCGTAGGATGAGTATGATAAGTCTCTCATCAGGGTCGGTATTGACTTGTAAGATTGCTGCGGCGAGAGATTTGGCTAGTATAATAGAGACCCCTCGGGAATAATTTGTATGAGTGATGTGATTATGAATGGGCCATCATGAATGATACGCAGCATGGCATATGGTAGGCCTTCAGTACGCAGGCGGGCTTTTACAGCTGCAAAGGAGATGCGTTGAACTTAGGCCGAGAAGTCAGGATAAACCGAGATGGTATTACCATTGCATTTCAGCTGCACTTTTTCCCTCACCAGTCGTAGAATAGCTACTTTTTCTTGGAAATTAAGGATCTGTGCGATCAGGGAGCGTGGAGGTGCCCCTGCCGGTGGGGGAGTGTGGTGCGCACGTTCGATGACATATGAAAGTGTAGGTGCATCAGTGCCAAAAATTTCTCGCATCCAGGAATATAAAATTTTTTCGGCGTCAGCGCCCTCTGCACGCTCCAGGGAACCCCACAAAGCGGAGGTTCTTCCTGCAGGAACCGTTCTCTAGGTCATCAATTTTGGCGCGGAATGCCGCCATCTCGCTGGTAGTATCATGCATTGTAATTGATAGTGGGTGTACAGTATCTTCTAGGGTGCTTATTTGTTCCTCTGTGGCCCCAGTTCTGTCACGTAAGTTCTGCACATCCTGTTTCAGGAGGGAGAAATCCATGTGCATGGAGGCTATCTGTGTGCTGAGTGAAGCCTTATAGTCCTGTATAGCCATCATGATATTAGACAGTATGGGCTCCTTAGGGGGAGGAATCTATGTTCTGGCAATTGCTGGCTGTCTGTGGGGAGTCCTGGGACAGCAGGGGCTTGGTTTGTCTGCCTATGTGCCGGCGCCATCATGCCGCCAGAACCAAATGAGTTGATCTGCCGCTGATGGGGGGGCCATGGCGGGCCGTATTTCACCATGGTAGCCAGCCTGGTGTATTCCCACAGCCGTGGGGAAGGTTTCGGTGCCTTTTGGGAGGATTTAGGACCTAGGATGCTGGCAGGATGTTTGTCGGGAGCTGGAGCAGTGTTTCTATGTGGCCACTCGCTCCACCATCAAGCCACGCCCCCCTCAGATCTCATTTACACTAAAATTCAAAAAGTCATTTTTTTTTTTTTTTTTTAAGAGCATTGGGCAGAAGTGATGTTTGACATCGCTCCCCCCCCAATGCTATGGAGCCATCTTTGCTTCACTCGGCATCCAGGCTGTGAGGAGAGCAGACGCGATTGTCTCCGGTGAGCGGCGGAAATGTCCGAAGTGGGGGTCCTCTCCTGATTAAAAGTGATCTCAAATCCGCCGCTGAGACCACTTTTATCTGAAAGAGGACCAGAAGCCGTTTTTAAAAATACCGGGGTTATGACAGCTAGCTGCTGCCATAACAATATTTAGTGTCAAAGTACTGATGTAAAATGACAGTGGGTGGTCCTCACATGGTCCAATCTGCATATATGTGAACTCAGCCTAAATGCCATAGGTGCATGTCTACAAAACTGAGTGTCTTTCTACATGGGTAGGAACTCTGGGAAATGGGAACCCTCAGTTAAAAAAGGAAATAAAAAAAAAAAAAAAAAAAAAAAAAGTAATTAATCCTTTTGCATTAAATTTTTTTTATTTTTTTTTTTTTTTTTTTTTATACTCTACCCACAGACTTCCACAACTTCGTTACTGTTGTGGGCTTTGCATGGCAATAGCAATCTTCTGATCCCTGGTGCAATGCTTTACAGGCTTCAAAAAATAAAAAAAATGCACATATTTGCAGGTAAAAAAAAAAAAAACGTGCATTTATTATTTCTAAAAGGTGAACTTATCCTCTTTAACCATCTCCTCTTCCTCCAGACTGGGCTCACAGCCAAGAGGTGGCACCTCCGTTAGGCCTCTTTCACACGAGGGATCCGTATGTCCGTTTTTCATCCTTCCGTTTTCGGATGAAAAACGGACATACATGTATCCCTATGGAGCGCCGGATGTCAGCGGTGACATGTCCGCTGACATCCGACCCGCTCCGATCTGAAAAGTGTAACGGAGGAAAAACCTACTTTTCCATCCGTGATCGGATCGGGTGACGACTGACACTACGGTCCGTCATCATCCGATCCCCCACAGGGGAGAGCGGCTCTCTGACAGGTCCGTAGCTGCACAGTGTGCAGCGATGGACCTGTCATCTTTCTGATCGGCGGAGCAATCCCCGCTGAGCAAGCGGGTGTTCACGGGGCGGATCATTACTGATCCGCCCCGTGTGAAAGAGCCCTAAATGCATGTCTGTGGTCCCTCTCTGCAAACATGGCCTGAGAAGGGCTGATTGCTGACACTGACCCACCCTACTCTTAGATCCCCTTTCGTGCTAAAGGGCTAAAAATAGCACCTGAAAAACGCCTCCCCAATGTGAAAGCCCGAGAGCTTTCACACAGGTGGGCTGTGCTAGCAGGATATTTAAAAAAAAAAAAAAAAAAAAACCCTGCAAACAGCATATCTGGAGCGGTGTATACACTGCTCCTAAACTGCCCCTGCCCATTGAAATGAATGGGCACTGCTGCCAAAGTGCTATGGCACATTTAACCCTTTCTGTTGCCAAATAGTGCCACTAAAACAGTGGTAAAGCACAGCTAAAACTAGCAGTGCTTTACTGCTAACACTGCCTGCAGCTCAGTGTGAAAGGCACTTCAGGGGCTGGTCCTCCTCCTATTCTGCCAAAGGGAAACCATTACAACAATGAAAGAAGTGAACGCCTGCGCGGTTGGTGTATGTGTATTGATAAAGGAAAGTGTAGCAATGCAGAAAATAAAAATTCCAAGGCTCAATGAAGGATGATGATGCTGCTGCAGTCACAAATGTTCCCACAGTGTACAGACTAACTATAAGGTGTGCTGTTCTGCAAATTCAGTGTGTAAAACAAATGTTACTGCTACCTACCATAAATAACTAAAAACAAACATGTCCAAAATTCATATCTTTAATAAAATGTAGGTACACAAGTTAAAAAAAAAAAAATCTGTCTATACAGTAGTGAAAAAAAATGTGTGTAGCCATAGTCTATCAATTTTCTTCACTTCTCGGGGGGGGGGGGAACCCACTAACAGGTCAGGTTTGCAAGATAACTGAAATACATCACAGTATTCTAGTCTGCATCTCCAAGGTAATATGTAAAACCTGGCCTGTTAGTGGGTCCTGAGGACAAGAGTTGAGAACCACTGCTTTTAAAGTCTCCAATACTGATCTAGGTTTGTCCATTGTGTAGGAGGCCAAAAACTCTGGTTTTAATAACCACAATCCAAATGGCAAGAATGCTTAAAAAAAACAAAAAAAAAAAAACACAAAGTTAAGAGAATCTGGCTGTGCCATGAGGTTCTGAAGTAATAGCTGGAGCATCCCTTGTGGACAGGATATCTATGGATTATACAACAGCTTTTTGATAGTCATTTTGTGTATATTCTGTACGGGAGGGTGAGAGTTTAGTGAGCACAGAAGTGACACATGACTGCACTGTCTTTGCCCTCTTTTTCTGGCTGTCTTTTATTAACAGCACTGACATCATGAGATTGAAAGCTGATGATACAGTTCTGCAGACTGCTTGTTTACTAGATTCCCGAGTCCATCTGGCCCACATGGACTGAAGAATCTAGTAAACAAGTAGTCTGCAGAACTGTACAAGTCTGGGCTCCCCCTAAGGCCCCTTTCACACTAGGGCGGGGGCAAAGCACTGCTATTGTTAGCGGCGCTTTACTGTTGGTATTTGGCTGCTAGCGGGGCGGTTTTACCCCCCCCCCCCCAGCAGCCGAGAAATGGGTAAAAACCACCGCAAAGCCCCTCTGCAGAGGCACTTTGCCGGCGATATAGCCGCGCTGTCAAATTGATTTCAGTGGGCAGGAGCGGTGTATACACCGCTCTGAAGATGCTGCTAGCAGGACTTTTTTCCCTGTCCTACTAGCGCACCGCTCCAGTATGAAAGCCCTCGGGGCTTTCACACTGGAGAGACAGCAGCGGCTGTTTCAGGGTGGTTTGCAGGCGCTATTATTAGCACCTGCAAACCGCCCCAGTGTGAAAGGGCCCTAACAACAAGAACAAGCTCTCTAGAAAGGATGATACAAATCATTTACCGCTGACAGCGGTGCTTACAATGATTAACTTTTATTTATGAAAAATATTCATGGAAAAACTGCTGTAACTGTTTTAGAAAGGGTGAGCTAGTGATCAGCTTCCATTTGTTAGTTTATTTAAATCTGCTAGTACATCTAACCATCCCCTCACCTGGACTGTCAATGCTTCTGTCTAAATGGCCTCTGTGCTCCTTAATCCAGAGTGGTGTCACTGTAATATACACTCACTGGCCACTTGGTTAGGTTCACCTGTGCAAATGCTTGGTAACACAAATTGCTAATCAGTCAATCACATGGCAGCAACTCAATGCATTTAAGCATCTAGACGTGGTGAAGACGACTCGCTGAATTTCAAACCGAGCGTCAGAATGGCAAAGAAAGGGGTTTAGAGTCACTTTGAACGTGGCTGGTCTTAGCATTTCAAAATAACTGCTGATCTACTGGGATTTTCACGCACAACGATCTCTGGGTTTACTGAGAATGGTCCGAAAAACAGAAAATATCCAGTGAGCGGCGGTTGTGTGGACAAAAATGCCTTGCTGATGTCAGAGGAGAATGGAGACTTGTTCGGGATGACAGAAAGGCAACAGTAACTCAAATACCCATCTCTGAAAACACAACACATTGAACCTTGAACCAGATGGGCTACAGCAGAAGATCACACCAGGTGCCACTTCTGTCAGCTAAGAACAGGAAACTGCGGCTACAATTCACACAGGATCACCAAAATTAGATATTGTAAAAACGTTTTTTGGTCTGATGAGTCTCCATTTCAGATGGTCGGGTCAGAATTTGGCGTAAACAACATAAAAGCATGGATCCATCCTGCCTTGTATCAACAGTTAAGGCTGGTGGTGAAATGATGTGGGGAATATTTTATTGGCACACTTTGGGCCCCTTAGTACCAATTGAACATTGTTTAATCACCACGGCCTACCTGAGTATTGTTGCTGACCATGTCCATCCCTTTATGACTACAGTGTTTCCATTTTCTGATGGCTCCAGCAGGATAATGCACCATGTCACAAAGCTCAAATCATCTCACCACTGGTTTCTTGAACATGACAATGAGGTCCCTGTACTCCAATGGCCTCCACAGTCACCAGATCTCAATCCAATAAAGCACCTTTGGGATGTGGTGGAATGGGAGTTTCACATCATGGATGTGCAGCTGACAAATCTGTGTGATGTTATGCCACTATGGACCAAAATCTCTGAGGAATGTTTCCAACACCTTGTTGAATCTATGCCACGTAGAATGAAGGCAAAAGAGGTTCCAACCCTGTACTAGCATGGTGTACCTAATAAAGAGGTGAGTGTAGGTGTATGTTATTTGCTAGATGCCCAGGGGAAACAGAAGTAAAAAGCCTAAAAAAAAAAAAGAAACCTATTGCAGCCACCACATCAGATGATTAGTAAGCTGCAATATAATACATTTTGGGGTTTAATAGCACTATAAAGCTGGATTCCAGCCAGAGATAAAAAAAAAAAAACCCTCTAATAATATTTTTTTTTTTTTTTTAAATACAAGCAGCAGAATATTCCCATTTGATGTGTTATGAGACTTGCACTTCCCTGCACTGCAGACCTCGGATTGGTAAAGGGTGAAGTAACACACCAGAGACACTAAATTACTAGAAGGCCATCTTTTAGCAGCTCAGCTTCCCCTTCCCAGCAGCACCTGCTCTGTGTTAAGGCAGGCTGTTGAGTCACTGCTGGGAGGTAGAGCAGGGGGAGCTGAGCTGCTGAGTCACTGCCAGGAAGAGGGAGGAGAGTGAGCTCAGATGCTGAATCACAGTATGTGGGGTGGGGGTGCTGAGCTAACTTGGAAAATAAGACCTGTTGCACATGGGCTTCAGCTTGCATAAGCAGTGTGTACAGCAAGCTTTTATGAAACTTTTAGCAAGTTTTAAGCAGCTTTCTTGAAGCCTTTAGATCAGGGATATGCAATTAGCAGACCTCCAGCTGTTGCAGAACTCCAAGTCCCATGAGGCATAGCAAGTCTCTGACAGCCACAGGCAGAAGCATGATGGGACTTGTAGTTTTGCAACAGCTGGAGGTCCGCTAATTGCGTATCCCTGCTTTAGAGTGTCCTTCAGCTCCTGTTCTGACGATGAATTTCTCCACAGTGCCTGTAGCTACAGAGGTCAGTTGTTTTACCGCTTAACCACTTACCAACTGGCCACTGTATATATACACCTCATTTCTTTGTAGGTGGATATCTCGGTAAAGGCAGCAGCTGCTGCCACAACCGAGGTATCCATCTTTAGGGCTGGCGGTTCTGTTTACGATAATGGTGGTCTCTGCGGCGGATTTGCCGCAAGATCACCGTTATCGGTGGCGGGAGAGGTGCCACCCCCCTCCCGCGCCCTCCACCGCTTACTGGAGCTGTCGGTAACAGCGGAGGCGGTCGGGACCTGTCACGTCCGTAGTATGGAGACGAGTGAGGGGAAGATGGCCCCACCCGTCTCCATACATAGGAGGGCGGAAGTGACGTCATAACGTCAGCTCCACCCATACGACATAAAGGCACATTTTTTTGTTGTCATTTTTTCAAATGACTTTTTTTTTTTTTTTTTTTTTTTTTTGCATTTAAGACCAAATATGAGATCTGAGGACTTTTTGACCCCAGATCTCATATTTAAGAGGACCTGTCATGCTTTTTTCTATTACAAAGGATGTTTACATTCCTTGTAATAGGAATAAAAGTGATCCAATTTTTTTTTTTTTTTAAACAGTGAAAAAATTAATAAAATAAGAAAACAAAAAAAATGTTTTTTAAAGTGCCCCGTCCCGACGAGCTCGCGCACAGAAGTGACCGCATATGTGAGTAGCGCCCACATGAAAACGGTGGTCAAACCACACATGTGAGGTATTGCCATGACCGATAGAGTGAGAGCAATAATTCTAGCCCTAGACTCAAAACATGCAACCTATAGAATTTTTTAAAACGTCGCCTATGGAGATTTTTAAGGGTAAAAGTTTGACGCCATTCCACGAGCGGGCGCAATTTTGAAGCGTGACATGTTAGATATCAATTTACTTGGCGTAACATTATATTTCACAATATAAAAAAAAATTTGGCTAACTTTACTGTTGTCTTATTTTTTTTTTATTCAAAAAAGTGAATTTTTTCCAAAAACCAGTGCGCTTATAAGACTGCTGCGCAAATACGGTTCGAAAAAAGTATTGCATTGACCGCCATTTTATTCTCTAGGGTGTTAGAAAAAAAAAAACAATATATAATGTTTGAGGGTTCTAAGTAATTTTCTAGCAAAAAAACCTGCTTTAAACATGTAAACACCTAAAATCCAAAACGAGGCGGTCCTTAAGTGGTTAAAGTGGAGTTCCACTTTAAGGACTCCTCACCCACTTACATGCCACATCTGGCATGTCATTTTTTTTTTGGGGGGGGGTGGGTACCTAATTTTGACAGATACCCAGCTCCCACTTTAGCTCAGGCTGCCTAGGCGACTCGAGCGGAAGTTCTCTTCCTCCTCCCCGTCACAGCCAGGTGCCCACACTTGTGATGTCAGGGAGAGGCATTGCTGGATCATGGGACAGGCGAGTGTGTGTTTAGTAAAAGTCAGCAGCTACACTTTTTTGTAGCTGTTGACTCTTAATAAACTTAAAAACGTCTGGAACTCCGCAACACATGTCACACTTGAGGCAGGATCCACCCTTTATTCCCACAAATCAAAGATTCAGTCCTAGCACAAAGGTCAGTGTTTCGGGCAGTGTTTTATTTGAGATAATTTACAAATGTATAAATATATTGTCAGTGCAGAAAAAAAAGGAGCCCCACCATTGAGTATGCCAGCCCTCTGGATGGAGACCTACTGTTCATGTTCCATGGTAATGTAGGTTGAGATAACATTTATCTGATCTCATTAGTACATTTTTTTTTTCACATCTTTCCCATGATTGGTTCTTCCCAGCTTGCTCCTGTATTCACATGTAACTTGTAATAATTTGGCAACTTCGGTTAATAATGTTCAGCATTAGAGGAGAGAAACTCAGATCTGAGGTGCTCTAGCAAAATATCATTGTAGAGGTTGTGTACAAAACCGCAACCACTCAACCCGCCCGTGACAAAGTCTGTGTGAATCCAACTTATCGTTTACGTTCCCCTTTTTGTGTGCGTTTCTTCTCCTTTTCCTTACGGTCCACTTTGGCTTGTTTGTCCTTCTCCCGTTGTTGTTTATCTTGTTCTTTTTTCTTTTGGGAAGCCTCCCGCATTGTATCACGTTCCTGCTTCTTTGCATTGACTATGTCTTCTAAATTGGTGTTCTTGAATAATGCTGGACACTAGTTAAAGGCTGAATAAAAGGGTTATACAGAAAACAAAACATTCACAAAAGTACAACTACAACAGAGATTTGAAGGTTGCCCTATACAAGCATCCTACCAACATTTGCTGCCATGTAAAGACTGTCAGGTTACAAAGAATGTTCACTTTGTCCCAACACTGCTGATAATGTCACTTACTAAAAATGAAGATCATATCCAGCATTTGGGGTTGTCACACCCTTCACAAACTGCTAACCAGAGTGATGCTTTCTTATCTATTGTGGGACACAGTAAGTCATGCACCTTCTGGTTATCCTAAAAGAATTGGACAAAGGCAAACAAGAAACTAAAAGCCAGCCCAGGATAACCGCTCCTACTACCAGCAGTTTTCTGCTAGTGTCCTAGGAGGATGGATGGCTTTTCCCTAGCTCTAAAAAAAATAAAATAATTGCTAGCATTTTTTTGTTAATTTTTATTCAGCCATGACTTAGAGCTGGTCCCTGTGATTGAAGCTATGCGGCTCAGCCACCCTCAACCCAGCTTTTGGAGTGCTGCGACCAGACCTTGCTGAAATAGAGGTTGCAGGGCTAACTTGGAAACAACCTTTAGGTTGGATTCACACCGATGCATTTTTAGTCCTTTTTGCACATTTGCACTACAGAACGTGTTCCATAGGAAACCATGTTAAATGGACTGTAGTGCAAATCTGCAAAATGCAAAAAGCACTAAAAATGCATAGGTGTGAATCCAGCCTTACAAACAGCATGCTGCATGGCGCTTTCCAGACCCCATCCTGGTAACTAGCTAGTGTCTCTTTTTTTTAATGTTTAAAACTAACAAACATGTTATACTTACCTGCTCTGTGCAGTGGTTTTGCACAGAGCAGCCCCATCCTCCTCCTCAGTACTCCTGGCCCTTCCCTCCTGCTGAGTGCCCCCACAGCAAGCAGCTTGCTGTGAGGGCACCCGAGCCAAGCTGCTGCTCTGTGTCCATTCATACATTTCATCACTGATTTCCACTCTATGGCCAGGAGCGCTTTAGAAATGCCATTCAGACTAAACGCTCCAAATATTATCATTGCAATGTGAAAACTAAAAGGAGGCAAGCTTTTGAACATTAGTTTGGATCTCAAGCCTGGCACGTCCAAAATTAACTTTTAACATGTAAACCAGGGGTAGGCAACCTCGGCCCGCCAGCTGTGGTGAAACTACAATTCTCATGAGGCATTGCAAGACCCTAACAATCACAGGCATGACTCCTAGAAGCAGAGGCATGATGGGATTTGTAGTTTCACCGCAGCTGGAGTGCCGAGGTTGCCTACCCCTGATGTAAACAAATGCAGTGTTTGCCTTCTACTTTGTAGTAGGCATTTTGTATGTGAAAAGAATACATAAAGATCTGCTAAAACTGGTACACAGAGAATCTGATGCAGTTGTGCATAGAAACCGATCAGCTTCTAATTTAGGCTTGTTCAGTTAAAAGAGATTGTAAAGTCTTGTTTTTTTTTTTTGTTTTTTTTTAATAACAGGTCATACTTACCTCCTCTGTGCAGTTGGTTTTGCACAGAGCAGCCCAGATCCTCCTTTTCTCGGGTCCCACTTTGCTGCTCCTGGCACCTACCATCTAGCAAGTGCCCCCTCAGCCAGCAGCTTTCTATGGGGGCACCTGAGCCGAGTCAGAGCTCTGTGTATCCATTCAGACACAAAGCTCCAACCCAGCCCCTCCCCCTCGGCTGATTGACAGCAGCGGGAGCCAATGGTGCCGCTGCTGTGTCTCCGCCAATCAGGAGGAGTGTTGCGGGCGACTTAGACACTCATGGACATCGCTGGAGAGAGATGGGGCTCAGGTAAGTAATAAGGGGGTGCTGGGTAGGCTGCTACACACAAAAGGTTTATCTGAATGCATTAAGATAACAAAAGCCTTCTGCCTTTACAACCCCTTCAAGCTTTGACAATACCTGGAAGCTGATTGGTTTCAATGCCCAGCTGCACCAGTTTTAATAAATCTCCCCCTAAGTGGTCTATTCACCCCTGTAAATGTGCCTGGATTTGGGCATTTCCTATGAATATGCTCCATAAAAAACACAGACAAGTGCTTGCTGATGTATCAGTGTAAATTTTGCAACAGAAAGGATACATTTTTCAGAGTTCTGGGCGCCTATTGAACTAGTAACAACTTCAGCCTCATCTTCAGTAACCATAATTAAGGAAATCAAGTCTCCAGTGAATGTACATATCAGCAATACATGTGCAATTCCTCATGTATGGTCTCTAAAAAAACCTTTGAAAGTACAGAAAAATACCCACTGATCTGCCAGAAAGTGCTCTTCCTTCTTGGAGCCAAAGACAGTTTCTCTGCCTCACTGAAATCCCAACCAATGGTATGAGCCCAGCCCAGTTCTTCTCTTGGACTACAGACCACCTCCCTCATATGATTTGAGGATGGCTAGAGAATAAGGTATTCTGTATTTAGGAGATAAGAGATCTAAACAGGATTGATAACACTGCTCAGGATTTGGTGGGAGTGATCATCAGGGAGGAGAACTGAGGAAACGCTTCCTGCTGCCTATAGCTGAATGATGACCAGTCCTAGGCACCTCGTCATGATGGGAGCACGAGGACTTTTTTATTTTTTATTATACAGCATTTTGGAACACAATGCTACTATAAAGTGACAAAAGAGTAACACCGCTCAAACTGTGGATAAAGAATTCCTCGTGGGTGCTGGCCTAGGCTCGCCACTGTCAATAGTAATTGAAGAAAAAGGAAGATTGGTCGCACACCATGGAAAAAAGAACTTCTGTTTAATACTAGCTTTAGGCCCCTTTCACACATGCGGACAGTATGTCCGTATTTCATCCATCCGTTTTCGGATGAAATATGGACATACATGCATCCCTATGGGATAGCGGGTGTCAGCAAGTGTACATCCGCTAACACCCGATGTTGTCCGGCTCCGCTCTCGTCCGATTCTGCGGACGGAAGAAAATCCTATTTTTCTATCCGTCTGCAGAGCGGATCGGAGGAACACGGACAGACGGTCCGTGTTCCTCCGATCCCCCATAGGGGAGAGCGGAGATCTGACAGGGCGGTCCCTGCACAGTGTGCGGGTCCCGCCCTGTCATCTGCCTGCTCAGCTGGGGAAAACGGAGCTATCCCCGCTGAGCAGCGGATAAACACGGGGTGGATCAACACGGATCCGTCCCGTGTGAAAGGGGCCTTATTTTAAAAGTGCCAAAGGACATAAACAGGACGGTACAGGAACATTGGTAGACCAATTTCACACAGATAACTTGTCCTTGTTCACAAAGTGTGAAATCGGTCTTCCATTCTTTCTAAGGTGTGCGACCAATCTTCCTTTTTCTTTAATTACTATAAAGTGACATTTAGAAAATTAATATATAAACATTTTTTCATAGTTTCTATTAAAATATTATGCAAATAAGTAATTTTTCTCCTTCACTGATGAGCACTGTAGAGGTGGCACTGAAGGTTAGTACCCTGATTATCAGTGTAAACAACGTGCTGACAGGCTTTCCGGTTAATGGCACTGTCGCCCTTCTCTAGCTGCATCAACTAAGCTTTTTGTAAAATTTTGCTAACAGTGAACTGTTACTTAGTGTACTTAAAGCACAAATTTTTTTTTAGTTTTGAATAGAGAAGGGTTAAATCCCTGCCAGGTTATTTTTGTTCTGTGTACCACTAGTAAAATGTCCCTTCATTCCCTGTCCCAGACACACAATGGGATTTCCCCTCTTAGACAATTGTCTCTGGAACAGATGTCCACATTAAAAGTTTCCCCCTTGCCTCCTCTTTGGAAGACAAAGCTACCATTTTGGATTTCCCTTCACTTCTTTCTCGATGACAAAGTTCACCAGTATAGAGCAGGGGTCTCCAAACTAAGCAAAGGGCCAGTTTACTGTGCTTTAGGGGGGGACAGACTGTGCCCAGTGAGAGTCGAAAATGCCCCGTCATCAGTGCCCCATCATTGGTTTTAATGAGAGAAATATATTGTGACCCATTCTCGATATAAATGAGGAGGATAGTACTTCATTTATGGTGTCAGTAGTAGTAGATGGAATGGTGCCCCATCATTGGTGTCAGTTGGTGGAATATTACCCCAAGGGCCAGATAAAGGCAAGCAAAGAGCCACATCCGGCCCCCGGCCACAGTTTGGAGACCACTGGTATAGAGGGATGAATATCCCATTAGGGGCACAGCCAGCAATAAAAATTTGATAGAACATCAAACTCTTCCCCACTCAAAAACTTAAAAAAAAAAAAAAAAAAAAAAAAAAAAACTTTAGCACCTGGTACCTCTACACCAAGTTTTGATATCAAAATAGGGATAAACACCAAAATATTAACCACTTCCCAGATCAGTTACACTGCGGCAGGTTGGCTCCCCTGGGCGAGCCATCGTAGCTATACATCAGCTCACTTACAGACCACTTGGGGGCGCGCAAGCACCGCCAGAGCTGATGCACGTACCCGGCAGTCATGCACCCGCAATCGCTCCAAACAGAGACAGAACAGAGATACGTCAATATAAACAGACAGATCTCCATGCTGTCAGGGGAGAGGAGACTGATCTGTTGTTCATACTAATTATGAACAACGATCTGTCTCCTCACCCAGGCAGTCCCATTCCCCCACAGTTAGAATCACTCCCTAGGACACACAGTTAACCCCTTCCCTGTCAGTGTCATTTATACAGTAATCAGTGCATTTTTAAAGCACTGATCGCTGTATAAATGTCAATGGTCCCAAAAAAGTGTCCGATTTGTCCCCCGCAATGTCGCAGTCCCAATAAAAATTGCAGATCACCGCCATTACTAGTAAAGAAGAAAAATTAAGAAAAATGCCATAAATATATAACTTTTGCGCAAACCAATCAATATACCCTTATTGCGATGTAATATGTTGAAGAATACATATTTGCTTAAACTGAGGAAGAATTTTGTTTTTTAAAATTTTTTTGGGGATATTTATTATAGCAAAAAGTGAAAAAATATTGTTATTTTTCAAAACTGTCGCTTTTTTTGTTTATAGTGAAAAAAAAAAAAAAAAAAAAAAAAAAAAAATCGAAGAGGTGATCAATTACCACCAAAAGAAAGCTCTATTTGTGGGGAAAAAAAAAGGAGACATCAATTTTGTTTTTGTACAAAGTCACACACCCGCGCTATTGTCAGTTAAAACGACGAAGTGCCGAATTGCAAAAAATGGCCTGGTCATTAAGGGGGCAAATCTTCCAGGGTTGAAGTGGTTAAAGTGGAAGTAATCCCATCCATTTAACCGTTTCAAATAACAGATACATTTCCGGCACGTGCCAGGAATGTGACCCTCCCATTGGTTGTGTTCTCAAACTGACTGTCAAACTATCCAATGGCTGGTGTCATAACTGATCACATGTGCAACATCATGGCAGTTGTAGCTTAACCACTTGCCGACAAGCCGCCGCAATCGTACTGCAGCAACATTGCTCGGCTGCGCGAATCACCGTTATGTTACGTCGCTTCCTTTGATGGCCACTAGGGGCACGCGCCGCTCGCCCCCGCAGCCAATGCGAGTGCTCGTAACATGGCGAGAACCGGGATCTCTGTGTGTAAACACACAGTTTCCGGTTCTCTGAGGGGAGAAGTGACAGATCCTCTATTCATACAAAGTATGAACAGCAATCTGTCATCTCCCCTAGTCAGTCCCCTCCCTCCTTCAGTTATAACACACACTAGGGAACACAACCCCTTGATCGTCCTAGTGTTAACCCCTTCACTGCCAGTGACATTTTTACAGTAATCAATGCATTTTTTTTAGCACTGATCGCTGTATTACTGTCAGTGGTCCCATTATGCTTTACCTTTGCAGGGAGACAAAGAAGAAGTAAAACCCATCAGGGTTTACTTCCTCTTTAAATCTTTTGTGTATTTAGCAGTTTGCCTGGAGTTCAGCTTTCATTTTCAGTTTTGGATGCAGCGTGATTTGAACTGAAAGGTCTACATGATCTGGGTTAGTCAAACATCCAGAAAGCAATAGCTTGCCTAAAAAGATCTCTAAAGCTGTGCTTTAACCACTTCAGCACTGGAAGGATTTACCCCCTTCCTGACCAAGCCCTTTTTCGCGATACGGCACTGCGTCGCTTTAACGGACAATTGCACGGTCGTGCGACGTTGTACCAAAACAAAATCGACGTCCTTTTTTTCCCCACAAATAGAGCTTTCTTTTGGTGGTATTTGATCACCTCTGCAGTTTTTATTTTTTTGCGCTATAAACAAAAAAAAAGCAACAATTGTGAAAAAAAGCAATATTTTTTACTTTTTGCTACAATAAATATGCCGAAAAAAAAAAACACAAAAATGTCTTCCTCAGTTTAGGCCAATATGTATTTCTTCTAGATATTTTTGGTAAAAAAAAAAAAAAAAAAAAAAAATCGCAATAATCGCATATTGATTGGTTTGCGCAAAAGTTATCGCATCTACAAAATAGGGGATAGATTTATGGCATTTTTATTATTCATTTTCATTAGTAATGGCGGCGATTTTTATCATGACTGCGACATTGCGGCAGACAGTGGACACTCTTGACACTATTTTGGGACCATTGACATTTATACAGTGATCAGTGCTATAAAAATGCACTGATTACTGTGTAAATGTCACTGGCAGGGAAGGGGTTAAACACTAGGGGCGATCAAGGGGTTAAGTGTGTTCCAACTGTAGGGGGGGGGGCGCTCACTAGAACATGACAGAGATCACTGGGAGCAGTAGATCCCTGTCATGTTGCTAGGCAGAACAGGGAAATGCCTTGTTTACTTACATAGGCATCTCCCAGTTCTGCCTCTCCATGCCACGATCGTGGGCCACCGGCAGACAGAGTCCGCAGGTCCCATGGGCACACTCCCGCGATGGTCGCGTGCCCGCGCCGCCGATGACAGAGTGACGTATGGGTTTGCTGTTTTGTGCACCCATGCCATTCTGCTGATATATATGGGTTAACCACTTGCTGACCACCCTATAGCACTTTACTGCTACAGGGCGGCACTGTGCATTATACACATGTGATCCTACACTCCCGCCTTCAGGGGCGCGCGCGTGCAGCTGGTGGGCCACTCCTGCTGTGATAATTCACAGCAGAAGCTGATCTGGGGCTCATCGACACCCACTGATCATTAGTAAAACACAGAGAACAGAGATATGTAAACAAGGATTATCTAAGTTCTGGGGGATCCTGTGTCTCTGCAAAGTAAGGACTAGAATAGATCTCTTCCCTAAAGCAGCACACACTATACACAAAAACACTGGCTAGGCACCCAGTTAACCCTTTGATTGCCCTAGATGTTTAATAACCCCTTCCCAGCCAGTGTGGTCAGTACAGTGGCTGCATTAGTGTCACTGGTTCTCGCAAAGTGTCAAAAGCGTCAGTTAGTGTTCGATAGTCCGCTGCAATATCGCAGTCCTGCTATAAGTCGCCGATATTACGAATATTAAAAGTAAATAATTCCATAAAAATATTCCATAGTTTGTAGATGCTATAACGTTCACACAAACCAATTATTTTACGCTTATTCTGATTTTTTTTTATCAAAAATATGTAGCAGAATACATATTGGCCTAAATTTATGAAGATATTTTTTTTAAAAATTGGATGCTTTTTTTTTTAGCAAAAAGTCAAAAAAATATTTTCTCTCGTCTGTCTTTTTTTTTTGTTTGTAGCGCAAAAAATGAAAAAAAAAAAAAAAACGCAGTGGTGGATCAAATACTTTCAAAAGAAAAGCTGTATTTGTGGGGAAAAAAAATTACATAAATTTTATTTGGATACAGTGTCGCACAACCACGCAATTATCAGTTAAATTAACGCAGTGCTGTATCACAAAAATGGCCTGGTCAGGAATGGGGGGTAAATCATGGTGGTTAACACATACCCGCAACTACACAAACTATAAAGTAAAGGATATTCCTCGTCATCTGTCACATTGGCATACTGGGCCAGCAAGGCAGCTTTTCTTTGCTGCTCCGCTTCGGACACCTCTTTGGGCTTGACCACAATCTGTGCCTGCTTCTCTATCATGCTGGCAAGAGCTTCCACCTCATCTAGACAAAAAAAGATAAAATCTACATTATTAAAGGCGAAAACCAAGTAGATAGAAGACACACATTAAAAGCAGCTTTACATTTATGAATTGATCATTAAAGTGATTGCAAAGTCCCCCTCTTCTCGGGTCCCTCTTCTGTGCTCCTGTCCCCTCCCCTCCTGTTCAGTGCCCCCACAGCAAGCAGCTTGCTATGGGGGTACCCGAGCCGAGTCACAGCTCCCTGTGTCCTTTTAGACACAGGGAACTGTGACATTATCACTGTGCTTTATATAGCAGGTGTAGCGTCACATATGGCGACCCATCACATTTGGCTACCCGCTGGAGTGCGCATGTGCGACGCCGCCATACGCGTTCCAACACTTTTACGGCACACTAAAACTGTCAAGATAGTATGACAGAACTGACGTTGAACTGCGCTTGCGCAGTAATTATGTGGCTCCACCCCTAAGTCCAGGTTCAAGCCCCACCATCCAAGTGGACATAGAGTTAAAATATAATTATGCCGAGCGAACCGAAGCCACGCTCGAAGCGTAGCGAGGGACCCTGTTGCAAAGTGGCTTGAACCTGGACTGGAGCCGCTTTTACTGTGCTGTTTAGTCGTAAAAGTGTTGGAACGCATACGAGACGGCGTTGCGCACTCCAGCGGGTAGCCAAATGTGATAGGTAGCCATATGTGACGCCACAGAGGTGCAGAGAGCAGAGCTGTGGGAGGGGCCCAGCAGGCTCCATCCACTACAGGCTGTCTGCAAAAAAAAACTCCAGGAGGGGGCGAAGACCAGAAAAGGCACCTGCATAAGGAGAGCATCAGCAGTGGCCAATCTTTATTATAGGATGGCAGAGTCTCACACTGGATTACTGCAGAGATTTGGAAGAAAGACACAAGGCACACCAACATTCAAGCAACAATTCACATGAGTCTTGTATTTAGACAATATTTACTTATCCCGGAATACGGCTTTAAACATATATTTTTCCAAACATTGTAAGCAGTTGCATTTGACCTGGTATCTGCCTCTTGGAGACACTAAGCAGCAGATCTCGGACAAGGAGAGGGAGAAAAAGCATGCAGATAGAAGAAGAAGGTGTAATCCACCCCCCTCTAAACAGTAAAAAAAAACCTCCCTGAACCTGCCACTTCCTGTATGCCCTCTCTATACTGACCACGATTAACCAGGGCTACTCAGCCCTGACCACCATGATCAAAGTGCGTCCCGTCATACGCTGCCCTGCTCTGCTCCCCTTTCTCCCCCAACACCTCCTTCCTGCCTGTCAGCGCCCTGTTTCCGCTCGGCCCCGCCCCCCCAGCGCTATTGTGGTCACTGCCATCCGCTCCATCAGAAGCTGGCATACCAAACTATGTAAATCCTTTCTAAAAGCGAGCATTCTAAATAGCCATTTAGAGCTGTCTTCAGGCCGGTCACGTGACTCGCAGCCCGCTTTACAGCTCTGACACGGCTTCTGCAGGAGGAGCCGAGTGGCCACATGATCTCCCTGGCTGACGTCAGAGGGAGATTATGGTCCCTCCTACAGTAGCTGTGTATCGGGACTCGAAAATCGTCCGCGAGCCACGTGACCAGCCTGAAGACAGCTCTAAATAGCCATTTAGAACACTCATTTTTAGAAGGGATTTACATAGTGTGGTATGCCAGGTTCTAATAGCAGTGGCTGGCAGTTTTTAACAAATAAGCTTAACAAACACTTTAACTGCAGCATAGAAAAATCAGGTGTCCTCCCCTGCCAGACATGGTTGTATGGCAGAGCTGTGCAAACTTCTGGATGGACAAAAATGAATCCTTTGAAAGATAAATCAGCTCCTCTATATATTTTACCTTTGTATTTAGAGGTTTGCCTTTGAGCTCAACTTAAGGCCCCTTTCACACGATCGGCCCGCTCAGATCCGCCTGTCCGTTTTTCAGGCGGATCCGAGCGGGCCACCCATTGACTTGTATGGGCAGGCGGATTGTCAGCGAAGATATGTCCGCTGACACCCGCCTGCTATCTGATCCGACAAGATCTGTATAAAACAGACGGCTGGCGATACGTTCGCCATCCGTCCGCCATCCGTCCAGCGGATCGGATAAAAAACGGACAGGCTGTCCATTTTTATCCGATCTCCCCATAGAGGGGAGCGGGGCGCTGACGGGTCTGTCCCCACACAGTGAGCGGAGACAGACCTGTCATCCGCCTGCTCAGCGGGGATGAAAAGAGCGATCTCCGCTGAGCTAGCGGAGTCCGTCCAACAGATTAGCTCCGTGTGAAAAGGGCCTTAGCCAGGACACAACTAGCCAAACAAATGTGTATTTGTGCAAAGTGTTGCAAAAAGATTCTATATAACAAACCTATAAAAAAAAATAAAAACGCCCAGCAAGAGTTTTACCTTCCTGCTTTGCCTGGGCCAGCTCCAATTTCTGTGCTTCAGTCCACTTAGTAATAATTTCTAGGCACACATCTTCTATGGAATCTTCCTCCTACCAAAACAAACCAAAAAAAAAAAAAAATTTAGATGGGACATTCATTTATCAAATATCACTGTGTCTTTTGTCTTATATTACCCCTTTTTTTTATTTACATTCTATTCATTTTATAGGCCTGGAGCCATCGAACCATTTTGTTTACAGATATCAGTCAAATTATGTTTTCATTCAGACTCTCGGACGGCTGACACACTCGTGGACATCGCTGGACAGAGAGGGACCGCAGGTAAGCGTTAGGGCCCCTTAGGGGCGCTGATGCACACAGAAGGCTTTTTATCCTACCTTTACAACCACTTTAACTATTACAAATAGTATAAAAACTGGCCTATAATGTAATAAGATGATGGGTTACTAGCATCTTAGCTTATACCTAAAATACTGAATGAAAACATGCAGCTCATCAGTGCCCACCAGTGCCGCCCCATCTGTGCCCACCAGTGTCCATATGTTCAGCCAGGATCGTTAACAGACACCAGCCAGATGACAGAGCAAAGATCTCCGGCTGGGACAGATCTTGTATGTGAAACAATGATCGCCGTAATGTCCTGGTTTCTGGACCGGTCCAGGAGGCAGGACGTTGCGGCAATCAGTGTTTCACATGCAGGATCTGTCACAGCCAGAGATCTCCGCTCTGTCATTCGGCTGGTGTCTGTTAAGAGATCCCCGCTGTGCACAAGAGATGGTGGGCTGATTGGGGGCTGTGCTGTCAGGGAGCAGAAGAGGGAGGAAGGAGGAGAAGGAAACCACCTCCATGGGCAGTACAGACCGGCGTCTGTGAGACCCCCCCCCCTGCCCATTACAGCAAGCGGGATGGAAGTACAAGTCCCCGATTGCTGTAGAGAACTGCTAATGGGAACTACCAAGACCAGTGGCTGGGAGTACAGAAGCCACAGGTCTTACAAACAGGAAATTACTGGAGATTAACGGCTTTTCTGCAATATCATCAGGCTGCTACAGAGGAACTACAGAGCTCAGAAGAAGATATATGGCATAGTTGGTAAAGGTAGAAGATCAGCAACAAGGACATCGGAAAAAAACATTTTTTTCCGGAGTTCTGCTTTAAGAAATGTACACCAATTCCTACTTTGAGCTGGTCATACACTCTAGGAATGAGAATAGCTGCAGCTACTTAACTAATGCAAACCAGTACATGCCAATCATTTCTCAATAACGGTGCAGTAACAAAGAGCGAGCAGATTTCAGTTTACTGTAATCAGATCAGTGAAAGCCAGGATCTGATTGGTTGTTACTGGTTATTATATACTTCCTGACTGAGCACTGTACATCAGAAGTAATCAGGATGCAGAGAGTTTGCAGATCTACCAATCTGAGCACATCTACACTACGCACACACCTTTGCTGTGCGTTAACGCTCGCATTAACATGTGTTGTGTTGTGCCAGCTCATTAAAATGTATGTGCAATACCTGTGTGAGCTGGAAATCACTCTAGCAGGCACAGCTAATCCAGGGATCTCCACTAGTCTCTGGGTCTCGTGCCAAGCAGCTGCATTGTGAACACAAGAGGTCATCTGCTCAACACGGGTGCCATTCAGAGAACACTTTGCATCTTAATGAATGCAAAGTGTTCTCTGATTCGATGAGGTGGAGATTGTGACATCACTGTCCTGTCTCGCCACCCCATCCAGTTCCCTAAATGGCTCCCTGGTTAAGCAAGAGACCTCCTGTGTTCACAATACAGCAGGAGGACTTCAGACGCCATCAGTGATTACTGTAATAGCGGTGTCTACTGATTTCCAGATTCCACAGGTATGGCATATACATCCTTACACTGCTCCAAGCTGCCATACCCAACAGCAGTTCTCTGCTCTGGGGGAAAAAAAAAATCCTGCAGCTGCTGACTTTTATAAAAGGGCACTTACCTGTCCAGGAACTCAGCGCAATCCTCACCTGGGCTAGTTCTTAAAGTGATAGTAAAGGCTATTTTTTTTTTTTTTTTTTTAATAACAAACCTGTTATACTTCCCTTCTCTGTGCAGTTGGTTTTACACAGAGCAGACAGATCCTCCTCTTCTCGGGTCCCTCTTCTGCTCTCCTGGCCCCTCCCTCTGGTGAGTGCACCCTCAGCCAGCAGCTTGCTACAGGGGGCACCCGAGCTGAATCAGAGCTCCGTGTATCCAATCAGGGGCGGGTCCGGGTCCCGTGTCTATCTCCCCTGATTGAACGATTTTGATTGACAGCCGCGGGAGCCAATGCCGCCACTGCTGTGTCTCAGCCAGTCAGGAGAAGTGTCTAAGACACTCGTGGACATCACTGCAGAGAGAAGGGCTCAGGTAAGTAATTTGGGGGGTGCAGGGGGGGCTGCTACACACACTTTTTTTTATCTTAATGCATACAATGCATTAAGATAAAAAGAACCTTCTGCCTTTACAATTCCTTTAATTAGCCATCGGGTTCTCGGTGCCAGAATCTTAACTGTGGGAAGCTAGCTGTGCTGCATGCAGCTTCACACCCGCTGCAAACCACTTGTGAATGGCCCCACACTTTTCTGGGACCTGTGATGTGTCACAGAGGACTGCAGTGAGGGAGGGGGAGAGGAGAACTTCTAGCAATCCCCGCGGAATTAGGTGCAGGTACTTGACAGGACTAGGTACGCGGTCCCCCTGAAAAAAATAACCTGCCAAATGTGGCAGAGGAGGGAGGAGGACCTAAAGCGGAACTCCCCCTTTTCGGTGAAGCTTTGCTATAAAGTGATATTAAAGGCTTTTTTTTTAAAATAACAAACATGTCATACTTACCTGCTCTTTGTAATGGTTTTGCACAGAACAGACCCGATCCTCCTCTTCTCTGGTCCCTTGCCAGTGCTCTTAGCCCCTCCCTCCTGCCCAGTTCCCCCAGAGCAAGCAGCTCGCAATGGGGCTCTTGAGCCATGGCTGTGTCCATTCACACACAGAGCTTGGCCCTGCCCCTCTCTATAAATAAGAGTATCGTACATGCCCTAACCACGCCCGAGGACGCATTTGTTATGACGAAACATTGGGTGGAGCTAAGGACGTGTGATGTAGGATGCTGACCGGGACACAGCGGCCATTTTGTCGGTTGGAAACACCGGTCATTTCCATTTGCCTGTTAGATCTCTTAAACATGCAAGTGTAATAGCTTCTTTTATTGAATACATTTAATACCTGCGCAACGAGCGGTCTTCTTTCTCATATTTATGCGGATGCTGGAGTTTATTTGTGGAATTCCTATTTATGGAGGTGGTCTTAAAAGTCTTTTTTGCTTTATTGAAAGAGGATTATTTTAACTGTCTGTGGAGTGGATCGATCTGTGGAGGAGGATCGTTGGGGCCATAGCCTATAACATTTAATGTGTGTACCCTACACACTGATGGTAAGAGTCGGTAGTATTGGGTGCTGGTGGTGGCGGCTTTCCTATCCATCCCATTAGAGAACTTTGTTTCGATCATCTTCAACCAATTCATTTTTTGAGGCACTTTTTATGATTTATTTTGTTTTTTAGCGCTACACCTCTCTTTATATTTTGAATCATTGTACCTAGCAATATAGTGTCAGCTGCTCTTTTATGAGTGTATATTATTTTTTAAGCACAACAGATTTGTATTTTTATTGTTGTTTCCTGGTTATATTGTGTTGCAGCTAACTAGACATATATACAATAAAACGGATATCTTTGAATTTAGAGTTTCACATGCTATTAATACAGAAGGTATTTTTTGTGAAACAAATGGTCCCACTGATATGAGTGGCCTCTTTATGCGATTAAAAAACCTGGTTGCCACTGAGCTCCATACAAATTGGGACATAGCTTTTTTTGAGCAATATCTTGCTGATAAAACGGTCCTGAGAAGCTTACGGTGGGATGTCACCTCTTTAAATGACATCTTATGCCTCGTTTTCACTGAGCGGATCGGTTCGGGTCGGTACAGTTTGAATGGCCTAGAATGGTCCGGTCTATTCTGGTGAGCGTTTCCACTGCAAGTGGGACCACCAGGGGCCATACAGGGTTTAGAAAAAATGCCTCAGCATAGCACAGCAGAGGGTTTTCTGTCAGACTTTGGTGTGATCGTGTGTAGGCAAGTCTATTTCAGTGGAACTCCTTCGGAGTCTATTCTGATGGAAAGTCCGGTCGTGTGTACGAGGCATAAGAAACAGAAACTCCTCAAGGTTGATGAGGAGATCTGTGGTCTTATGCCGCGTACCCACGGTCGGACTTTACGGCAGACTTTGCCCGGCGGATTTTGACGTACTTTACGATGGACTTGCCTACACACAATCCACCAAAGTCTGTCGAATTCGTACGTGATGACGTACGACCGGACTAAAATAAGGAAGTTCATAGCCAGTAGCCAATAGCTGCCCTAGCGTGGCTTTTTGTCCGTCGAACTAGCATACAGACAAGCGGACTTTTCGACCGGACTCGAGTTCGACGGATAGATTTAAAACATGTTTCAAATCTAAGTCCGTCCAACTTTTGAGCAAACAAAGTCCGCTGGAGCCCACACACGATCGAATTGTCTGACGAAATCCCGTCCGCCGGGCAAAGTCTGCCATAAAGTCCGCTCGTGTGTACGCGGCATTAGGGAAAAGCTGAATCCCTATAAGGGAAATGAGTACTATAAAAAAAAAAAAAAAATCAGAGGTTTTAAGGAAACATCTGGAAAAGGAAGAGTCAGAACAGAAAACTAAAAAGAAGAAGAAATATCTTAGAGACGTTTCCGATTATAAAAATAAGGGAGTCTTTAAATGGCAAACTAAAGATATTGTGGTGGCAATATTTTTCCAACAGAGGGAGCAGTAGGGGGAATACTGAACTCTCAGGGTCATGCTTCAAATGTTCCCCATTTTCCCCTTGCACACCCTGGCCCTAGTTAACAACATGTTCTGAAGGTAAAAAAAACCTTTAGCTTTTAGAAAGCGGTAGTAAACCGCAGGTGGTTAGAAAAAAAAAATTCCCACAAGGCAATGTCATAATGTGCTAGTAAGCATCACATACTAGCACATTATATGATAGACTTATGTTAGAATGAAGCCCTCCAGCGCTGCAAAGTCACCGCTGAGACAGCTGACGTCTTCCCCCGTCTTCCTTCCGGGTTTGTGGCCTCCGGCTACGAGTGGTAGGGGTGAGATCTCACTCTTGCACATGTGCGTGGGAGCCGCCGTTTATGGCATGGGCTCTGAAGGTCCGGCACTGTAAGCCAGATTTTGAGAGCGCATGCGCTGGTGATGTCATCGGCTGCATGCACTCTGAATATGTCCTAAACGGTGAAAGTTTAGGACATATTCACAGTACCTACAGGTAAGCCTTATTATAGGTAGGTAACAAGTGGTGTAACAGAGTTTACTACCACTTTAAGCTTTAAAAAAAAAAAAAAAAAATGCCATACTTAGTTTTCAGCTTTACAGAGTTTCACTATATAATCTATACATATAGAATAGAATTTGGTATTCTTTATACATATTGCACATTAATGTACTTCTTATAATATATTGGGAAAGGACTTGTCTGGACATGTCCTGGGAGAAGAGACTTGTTTACACCAGAAGGCGGACTTATCATTCCCTCTGGAATATTGCCCAACACTATATATTTTAGGTACTTTCCATTTGGGTCATTGAGGTCTTATCTAACTTGGTACATCTGCCCAGGCAGTCAAGGAACAAGAGGTGGGCCATTGATAATTAGCCCTGAAATGTAATTGGATAGTATGGGGGGGGGGGGGATTAATAAGGTTACTTGATGTATTTCAATCTTTATTATCATTGGATGAATCTGAATCTGTAAGATGATTGGTCAGTAATGACCCAACGGTAATTCATTTAGGGCCAGTTCACACCACATGTAGTCCAATGCATTTTTTTTCTGCATCAAAAATACATGAAAAGTAGGTTATATGGTTTCCAATGATATGGTTCTCACCAGTGTGGACAGTTCAAGGAAAAAAAAAAAAAAAAATAGAACATACTGCATTATTCCTGCACTGGAACACAGTAAAACGCATTAAAAAAAAATGCACTGGAACACATCGGACCCCAGTGCTACGCCACTTCCAATAAAATCTCAGGAATAAGAGGGGTTTTTTTCTCCAGATACAACAGAGCACCAAAACTCATACCACCTGCTTCCCCATATACATTTAATTAGCACTGGCAGTTTATTAAGGGGGGTGGGGGCCCACTTTAATGTGCTGGAACCGATAAACAAATATCATGCATACCCCCCCCCCCCCCCCCGGAAGCCATGCCGCAAGGTGGCGTTTTACCATGTGCGGCAATGCAAGCGTTGGGACAACATAAATGGCGCAGTGACACACGCAATCCCACAATGCACTGCACAGGGAAGCTGTGATTGGGCCTCTATGGAGGAAGCCTCACAGATCTCCCATCTACTCTCCACTCCTCCTAGATGAGACTTTGTAGACTTCACTGGCTGCATGCTTTCACCCAGAGAATGATCTGCCCCGCCCCCCGGGCTCTGGAGTCAGTGTTGGGGGCCCCCCGGGCTCTGGAGTCAGTGTTGGGGGCCCCCCGGGCTCTGGAGTCAGTGTTGGGGGCCCCCCCCCAGGGGCTCTGGAGTCAGTGTTGGGGGCCCCCCCCAGGGGCTCTGGAGTCAGTGTTGGGGGCCCCCCCCCAGGGGCTCTGGAGTCAGTGTTGGGGGCCCCCCCCCAAGGGGTCTGGAGTCAGTGTTGGGGGCCCCCCCCCCAGGGGCTCTGGAGTCAGTGTTGGGGGCCCCCCCCCCAGGGGCTCTGGAGTCAGTGTTGGGGGCCCCCCCCCCAGGGGCTCTGGAGTCAGTGTTGGGGGCCCCCCCCCCCAGGGGCTCTGGAGTCAGTGTTGGGGGCCCCCCCCAGGGGCTCTGGAGTCAGTGTTGGGGGCCCCCCCCAGGGGCTCTGGAGTCAGTGTTGGGGGCCCCCCCCCCCCCAGGGGCTCTGGAGTCAGTGTTGGGGGCCCCCCCCCCCAGGGGCTCTGGAGTCAGTGTTGGGGGCCCCCCCCAGGGGCTCTGGAGTCAGTGTTGGGGGCCCCCCCCCCCCAGGGGCTCTGGAGTCAGTGTTGGGGGCCCCCCCCCCCAGGGGCTCTGGAGTCAGTGTTGGGGGCCCCCCCCCCAGGGGCTCTGGAGTCAGTGTTGGGGGCCCCCCCCCCAGGGGCTCTGGAGTCAGTGTTGGGGGCCCCCCCCCAGGGGCTCTGGAGTCAGTGTTGGGGCCCCCCCCCCAGGGGCTCTGGAGTCAGTGTTGGGGCCCCCCCCCAGGGGCTCTGGAGTCAGTGTTGGGGCCCCCCCCCAGGGGCTCTGGAGTCAGTGTTGGGGCCCCCCCCCAGGGGCTCTGGAGTCAGTGTTGGGGCCCCCCCCAGGGGCTCTGGAGTCAGTGTTGGGGGCCCCCCCCAGGGGCTCTGGAGTCAGTGTTGGGGGCCCCCCCCAGGGGCTCTGGAGTCAGTGTTGGGGGCCCCCCCCAGGGGCTCTGGAGTCAGTGTTGGGGCCCCCCCCAGGGGCTCTGGAGTCAGTGTTGGGGGCCCCCCCCCCAGGGGCTCTGGAGTCAGTGTTGGGGCCCCCCCCCAGGGGCTCTGGAGTCAGTGTTGGGGGCCCCCCCCCCAGGGGCTCTGGAGTCAGTGTTGGGGGCCCCCCCCCAGGGGCTCTGGAGTCAGTGTTGGGGCCCCCCCCCAGGGGCTCTGGAGTCAGTGTTGGGGCCCCCCCCAGGGGCTCTGGAGTCAGTGTTGGGGGCCCCCCCCCAGGGGCTCTGGAGTCAGTGTTGGGGCCCCCCCCAGGGGCTCTGGAGTCAGTGTTGGGGGCCCCCCCCCAGGGGCTCTGGAGTCAGTGTTGGGGCCCCCCCCCAGGGGCTCTGGAGTCAGTGTTGGGGCCCCCCCCCAGGGGCTCTGGAGTCAGTGTTGGGGCCCCCCCCCAGGGGCTCTGGAGTCAGTGTTGGGGCCCCCCCCCCAGGGGCTCTGGAGTCAGTGTTGGGGGCCCCCCCCAGGGGCTCTGGAGTCAGTGTTGGGGGGCCCCCCCCAGGGGCTCTGGAGTCAGTGTTGGGGGCCCCCCCCAGGGGCTCTGGAGTCAGTGTTGGGGCCCCCCCCAGGGGCTCTGGAGTCAGTGTTGGGGCCCCCCCCCAGGGGCTCTGGAGTCAGTGTTGGGGCCCCCCCCCAGGGGCTCTGGAGTCAGTGTTGGGGCCCCCCCCAGGGGCTCTGGAGTCAGTGTTGGGGGCCCCCCCCAGGGGCTCTGGAGTCAGTGTTGGGGCCCCCCCCCCAGGGGCTCTGGAGTCAGTGTTGGGGCCCCCCCAGGGGCTCTGGAGTCAGCGTTGGGGGCCCCCCCCAGGGGCTCTGGAGTCAGTGTTGGGGCCCCCCCCAGGGGCTCTGGAGTCAGTGTTGGGGGCCCCCCCCCCAGGGGCTCTGGAGTCAGTGTTGGGGGGCCCCCCCAGGGGCTCTGGAGTCAGTGTTGGGCTCCCCCCAGGGGCTCTGGAGTCAGTGTTGGGGCCCCCCCCCAGGGGCTCTGGAGTCAGTGTTGGGGGCCCCCCCCAGGGGCTCTGGAGTCAGTGTTGGGGCCCCCCCCCAGGGGCTCTGGAGTCAGTGTTGGGGCCCCCCCCAGGGGCTCTGGAGTCAGTGTTGGGGGCCCCCCCAGGGGCTCTGGAGTCAGTGTTGGGGGGCCCCCCCCCAGGGGCTCTGGAGTCAGTGTTGGGGCCCCCCCCCAGGGGCTCTGGAGTCAGTGTTGGGGCCCCCCCCCAGGGGCTCTGGAGTCAGTGTTGGGGGCCCCCCCCCAGGGGCTCTGGAGTCAGTGTTGGGGGGCCCCCCCAGGGGCTCTGGAGTCAGTGTTGGGGGGCCCCCCCCAGGGGCTCTGGAGTCAGTGTTGGGGGGCCCCCCCCAGGGGCTCTGGAGTCAGTGTTGGGGGGCCCCCCCAGGGGCTCTGGAGTCAGTGTTGGGGGCCCCCCCCAGGGGCTCTGGAGTCAGTGTTGGGGGGCCCCCCCCAGGGGCTCTGGAGTCAGTGTTGGGGGGCCCCCCCAGGGGCTCTGGAGTCAGTGTTGGGGCCCCCCCCCAGGGGCTCTGGAGTCAGTGTTGGGGGCCCCCCCAGGGGCTCTGGAGTCAGTGTTGGGGGGCCCCCCCCCCAGGGGCTCTGGAGTCAGTGTTGGGGCCCCCCCCTGGGGCTCTGGAGTCAGTGTTGGGGGCCCCCCCAGGGGCTCTGGAGTCAGTGTTGGGGGGCCCCCCCCAGGGGCTCTGGAGTCAGTGTTGGGGGGCCCCCCCCCAGGGGCTCTGGAGTCAGTGTTGGGGGCCCCCCCAGGGGCTCTGGAGTCAGTGTTGGGGGCCCCCCCCCAGGGGCTCTGGAGTCAGTGTTGGGGGGCCCCCCCCCAGGGGCTCTGGAGTCAGTGTTGGGGGGCCCCCCCAGGGGCTCTGGAGTCAGTGTTGGGGGCCCCCCCCCAGGGGCTCTGGAGTCAGTGTTGGGGGGCCCCCCCCCAGGGGCTCTGGAGTCAGTGTTGGGGGGCCCCCCCAGGGGCTCTGGAGTCAGTGTTGGGGGGCCCCCCCCCAGGGGCTCTGGAGTCAGTGTTGGGGCCCCCCCCCAGGGGCTCTGGAGTCAGTGTTGGGGGCCCCCCCAGGGGCTCTGGAGTCAGTGTTGGGGGCCCCCCCCAGGGGCTCTGGAGTCAGTGTTGGGGGGCCCACCCCCAGGGGCTCTGGAGTCAGTGTTGGGGCCCCCCCCCAGGGGCTCTGGAGTCAGTGTTGGGGCCCCCCCCCAGGGGCTCTGGAGTCAGTGTTGGGGCCCCCCCCCAGGGGCTCTGGAGTCAGTGTTGGGGGCCCCCCCAGGGGCTCTGGAGTCAGTGTTGGGGGCCCCCCCCCAGGGGCTCTGGAGTCAGTGTTGGGGGGCCCCCCCCCAGGGGCTCTGGAGTCAGTGTTGGGGGGCCCCCCCAGGGGCTCTGGAGTCAGTGTTGGGGGGCCCCCCCCCAGGGGCTCTGGAGTCAGTGTTGGGGGGCCCCCCCAGGGGCTCTGGAGTCAGTGTTGGGGGGCCCCCCCCCAGGGGCTCTGGAGTCAGTGTTGGGGGGCCCCCCCGAGGGGCTCTGGAGTCAGTGTTGGGCCCCCCCCAGGGGCTCTGGAGTCAGTGTTGGGGGCCCCCCAGGGGCTCTGGAGTCAGTGTTGGTGCCCCCGAGGGGCTCTGGAGTCAGTGTTGGTGCCCCCGAGGGGCTCTGGAGTCAGTGTTGGTGCCCCCGAGGGGCTCTGGAGTCAGTGTTGGGGCCCCCGAGGGGCTCTGGAGTTAGTGTTGGGGCCCCTCATGTCTCACCAGGAAGGCGGCCAGGATCCCCCTGAGCGCCTCGTCCCTCTCCTCCGGGTTATCCTCCTCCCTCAGCACCCCCTGGATGTAGGCCGGGTACACCTCCGGGTCCATGCCCAGCGCCTCCAGCCTGCAATCCAGCCAGGAACCGAAATCCCCGGCCGCCACCTGCTCGCTGGGCGCCGCCATCTTTCCAGCCGGGCAGGGCTCCTTCCCCGAGGAGAGGGGGCGGGGCCTGGCTCTGATGTCACTCCTCGCACCGCTCCGCCCCCCTGCACGCTGGTTTGTCCTCTCCGGCTCCCCGTCCTCAGAGCTGAGCGGGAGTGGCCGAGTTCAAATCCAGTCAGAGGAGAGAGAGAGGCGGACAGAGAGCCGTGCTGGAGGGAAGACGGGTGAGAGGACCGACAATACATCAATATATGAGACTAGGGGCCCCCAATACCGCTCATAGTTATCCCCCATCAGAGGTGGGGCTCCTGTGTTGTTTTATTGGCTGTGCTCCCCCCATAGGGTCACCACCTTCTCTGCAACCAGAACACCTTAGAGGCTCACAGCAAAGGGGAGAACCAAGGAGACCGGGGGAGAGGAGGACAGAGGAGGCTGTGATTACCAGATCAGAGCTCCTTTATTTTCTTCCAGCAGCTGGGAGAGGAGGAGAAGCCGACATTCAGCTGCTGCAGAAGTAAAATACAACCAATTGGTCGAAACTGGAAGCTTGGTTTAAATAATGTGTCCGGGCTCCAGGGGAAATAAAACCCGGACATGTGATTCAAAACCCAGACTGTCCGGGTGAATTCCACCCTAGTGGCCCTCCGTGTCCTCGCTGTCCTGGCATGGCTGCCCCCTCCCCCCGTGTTGTCACTGTCCTGGCAGTCCCTCAACGCGCCCCATTTAATCAATATGGAAAGTGCAGCAAACACCGTGCAACTGTGCACAATGCGGACCATTCATAAAACTTAACTTCATTTTTTATTTTTTTTGATTTAGTAAGAAAGGGTTAGAAGTACAACACCTGTCAGGTTTATGTTTGCCATCAGTGTCCCCTTTGGGGAGATTCCCCTTCATTTCCTGTCCCATAGCCAAACAGGAAGTGGGAGAAAATTCCTCTAAAGCAGGGATATGCAATTAGCGGACCTCCAGCTGTTGCAGAGCTACAAGTCCCATGAGGTATAACAAGATTCTGACAGCCACAAGCATGACACCCAGAGGCAGAGGCATGATGGGACTTGTAGTTTTGCAACAGCTGGAGGTCTGTTAATTGCATATCCCTGCTCTAAAGTGATCCCTGGTTGTCAGCAGAACTAGTGTCCCCACTGGAAGATTTTCCCCTCTATTCCTTTTCTGGGGACAACCCAAAATGTGGGATTCTCTTCCTCTTTCATTTTCAGTGATTGTGATAAACCTGACAAATAACATTTTCAGACCAGGGCTCCTCAAACCCCAGGTGCCAGGTTGCCAGGATAGTGGGTGGCACCGGGGGGGGAGGCGAGCGGACACCCTTCTAGTTGTTGAAATAATGTATTAACCACTTGCCAACCGCTGCACACCGGCACAATGGCAGCGGTGGGCAAATGGGTGTACCTGTATGTCCCCTTTAATTGGTGGGGCTAGCAGACGCCCGCCGCGTACAGCGTGACCGTGCCTGCGGACTCGATGTGCCGGTCTCCCAGCGATCGTGTCACGGAGCTGCAGAACAGGGAGATACCTATGTAAACAAGGCATTTCCCCGTTCTGCCTAGTGACATGACAGAGATCACTGCTCTCTGTCATCGGGAGCAGTGAGCTCTGTCATGTCAGTGGTAGCCCATCTCCCCCCCCCCCCCCGCAGTTAGGATCACTCCCTAGGACACACTTAACCCCTTGATCGCCCCCTAGTGGTTAACCCCTTCACTGCCAGTGTCATTTACACAGTAACCGGTGCATTTTTATAGCACTAATTGCTGTATAAATGACAATGGTCCCAAAATAGTGTCAAAAGTGTCCGATCTGTCCGCCATAATGTCGCAGTCCCGATTAAAAATTGCAGATCGCCGCCATTACTAATTAAAAAATAAAATAATAATAATAAAAATGCCATAAAACTATCCCCTATTTTATAGACGCTATAACTTTTGAACAAACCAATCAATATACACTTATTGCAGGTTTTTTTTTTGTTTGTTTGTTTGTTTGTTTTTTACCAAAAATATGTAGAAGAATACATATTGGTCTAAACTAAGGAAAAAAAAATAGTTTTTTTATATATTTTTAGGGCATATTTATTATAGCAAAAAGTAAAAAATAGTGCTTTTTTTTTTTTTTTTTTCAAAATTGTTGCTCTTTTTTTGTTTATAGCGCAAAAAAAATTAAAATCGCAGAGGTGATCAAATACCACCAAAAGAAAGCTCTATTTGTGGGGAAAAAAAGGACGTCAATTTTGTTTCGGAGCCACGTCGCACGGGCGTGCAATTGTCAGTTAAAGCGTCACAGTGCCGTGTCGCAAAAAGTGCTCTGGTCAGGAAGGGGGTAAAATCTTCCGGGGCTGAAGCGGTTAACCAATACAGCCCCGGAAAGATTTACCCCCTTCCTGAGCAGAGCATTTTTTGCGAATCGGCACTGCGTCGCTTTAATTTACAATTGCGCGGTCGTGCGACGTGGCTCCGAAACAAAATTGACGTCCTTTTTTTTTTCCCACAAATAGAGCTTTCTTTTGGTGGTATTTGATCATCTCTGCGATTTTTATTTTTTGCGCCATAAACAAAAAAAGAGCGACAATTTTGAAAAAAACACAATATTTTTTACTTTTTGCTATAATAAATATCCCCAAAAAATATATATAAAAAAAACATTTTTTTTCCTCAGTTTAGGCCGATACGTATTCTTCTACATATTTTTGGTTAAAAAAATCGCAATAAGCGTTTATTGATTTGTTTGCGCAAAAGTTATAGCGTTTACAAAATAGGGGATAGTTTTATGGCATTTTTATTAATAATTTTTTTTTTTTTTTTACTAGTAATGGCGGTGATCAGCGATTTTTATTGTGACTACGACGTTATGTCGGACATTTTTTACACACTTTTGGGGCCAGTGTCATTTATACAGCAATCAGTGCTATAAAAATGCACTGATTCCTGTATAAATGACACTGGCAGTGAAGGGGTTAACCACTAGGGGGCGGGGAGGGGTGAAGTATGTCCTAGGGGAGTGATTTCTAACTGTCAGGGGGATGGGCTGGTGTGTGACATCACTGATCTCTGCTCCGATGACAGGGAGCAGAGATCGAGTGACACTTGTCACTAGGCAGAACGGGGAGATGCTGTTTACAACGGCATCTCCCCGTTCGTCCTCTCCGTGAGGCAATCGCGGCGATCGAGTCCGCGGGACCCGCGACCCGACTCACGGAGATCGTGGCAGGCGCGGCGCGCGCACACGGCGGCAAATTCAAAGTAACGTACGGGTACGTTACTTTGCGCAGCCGTGCCATTCTGCCGACGTAAAAGTACAGGAGCCGGTCGGGAACCGGTTAAAGTGTATTGCTGGCAAATAATGTATTGAAGTGCGATGTGCATTACATTCAGTGCAGCACAGAGGAGACATGGAGGGGCTTTTTAGACCGTGGATGTCTTGTTAAAGAGAACCTGTCACCAAAAACACCCCCCCATTCAGAATCATTATCCCAAGACCAGGATAAACAGCTATTTTTTCAGAGCAGAAAAAGGTAGGACTCTGTTAGGTCTCATTCACACGGGCACCGTCAGTTTAGCCGTGTTAAAAATGTATCAGTTCTTATCCGTTGTGCGATGGATTCCAACAATTTTTGGGACATCGTGACATTGTTTGTCATATTTGCCTATCTGTGGAGAAGGGAGAGCAAGAAAAAGCAGATTGTGATTAGGAGCTACTGCTGGGAGACGTCTCTGGCCGTGGTTCTCCTTGGGGATGTACTTCCAATATACTTCCTATTGTCCTGGGATATAGGTTGAGTTCAGAGATGAACAAAAAATAAATTATTTCTTCAAAACGGATCTTAAATGATCGGATGTTGATGGACATTGTCCGTTAAGGTCAGTTAATATCTGTTTTCACAGATCTCGATGTAGCCCTGTACATTTAAAAAAAAAAAAAAAAAACAGATAAAATCGGAAGCAGAGATTAACCGATGGTCATCCGTTGCCCATAGAAATGTAGGAATGCATTGTTGTCCGTTGACGGATGGAAGAAAAACGGATAGACGGTCCATTCGTGTGAAAGGGGCTTTATACAGAATGTTAAAATCCAGAAGGGCTTGTTTACTGTTAGGGGGTGGCAGAAACATGCGGCTGAGCACATTTTTAGCTCCCCTTTGGGCTGCAAAGGCAACGGGGGTGGGGGGTATACACATACCATAGCTAAGCACTGCAGCAGGATACCACCCCCCGTTGTGATTGGCTGGAACTACTACCCGCAAGTGGATGTGACGTTTCAGGGGGTTAAAACAAGCAGTGAGAAGTTGACGTATTGCCTCGTCACCACCTGTCAGACCCCTCTGAAATACAGTCTAAGCCGGGACTCAACAAATCCCAGACGCCAAGTCGCCACGGCAATCAGAAACCCTATCTTGGTGCCCGGGCCACCGTCAGCCCATCCACCGCCAGCACCAAGCGCTAGCAACTCCAACAACCGGACATGCAGCTGACTCAGTTCCAACATCCAAAACACCGGCACCTCTGCGCGCTCTCCGCCCTCCTCCCCCAGCAGATCCCCTGTGCATGTACCATTCCAGGGAAGGAGTGGGCACACAGCTAGATATATATAATGCTATGGAGAGGTTAGGGGCACAGTACTGGTTATGTACCACTATGGAAGAGAGGGGAACAGGGCTGGGTATGTACCATTCTGGAGAAAATGTGGGGGGGGGACAGAGCTCGGTATGTACCAGTATGGAGGGTTTGCAGATCTGGGTATGTACTATTTTGGGGGAAGAAGGGGCACAAAGCTGGGTGTGTACCACTATGGGGGTGGGTGGGGCACATTGGTTATGTGTTATTCTGGACGGGGTACAGAGCTACGAATGTATAAATATTGAAAAGGTGGGGGCACAGTGCTGTGCATGTACCATTCTGGGGAGGGGGGCGCTGGGTATGTACTACTATAGGGAAAGAGATTGGTATGCAAAATTTTCAGGGAGAAAGGGGGCACAGAGCTGGTGGCCATACCCACTGTTAACCACGGCTTGCTACACATGCTGCATTGCTACTCTCCTTGGGGCACTCAAAGGTGTTCCAGGTCTTTATTCTATAGTGCAGTAATGGCAAACCTTGGCACCCCAGATGTTTTGGAACCACATTTCCCATGATGCTCATGCACTCTGCAGTATAGTTGAGCATCATGGGAAATGTAGTTCCAAAACATCTGGGGTGCCAAGGTTCGCCATCACTGCTATAGTGTATACTACAGAAAGAAAAATTGCTGTGCGCAGCTATAAAAGTGTTCGGGTTTGGCTTGAAGGTGACAAGCAGGGAGGTGAGCAGAGTCCAGCCCACACATCATGACACACACACCCCCAAATGGCAAATCCACACACTCTGAAAGCCCCAAAAGGATATGCATCCCCCAAAAACACCCAGTGAGAAAGCTGTCCCACCCAGCAGCATGCCTGGCTCCAGTCCCCTCAATGTGAAAATGTAAGATCTACTGCTGTCGTTGCAGAAAACAAAGCCTTGCTCCAAACTTTTTTAGCTGGCTCCTAGATTTGAAGCAAAATTGTCAAGCACTGGTCTAATTAATATATATATATATATATATACATACACACACACACACACACAGTATCTCACAAAAGTGAGTACACCCCTCACATTTTTGTAAATATTTTATTCTATCTTTTCATGTGACAACACTGAAGAAATGACACTTTGCTACAATGTAAAGTAGTGATTGTACAGCTTGTATAACAGTGTAAATTTGCTGTCCCCTCAAAATAACTCAACACACAGCCATTAATGTCTAAACCGCTGGCAACAAAAGTGAGTACACCCCTCAGTGAAAATGTCCAAATTGGGCCCAAAGTGTCAATATTTTGTGTGGCCACCTTTATTTTCCAGCACTGCCTTAACCCTCTTGGGCATGGAGTTCACCAGAGCTTCACAGGTTGCCACTGGAGTCCTCTTCCACTCCTCCATGATGACATCACAGAGCTGGTGAATGTTAGAGATCTTGTGCTCCTCCACCTTCCATTTGAGGATGCCCCACAGATGCTCAATAGGGTTTTGGTCTGGAGACATGTTTGGCCAGTCCATCACCTTTACCCTCAGCTTCTTTAGCAAGGCAGTGGTCGTCTTGGAGGTGTGTTTGGGGTCGTTATTATGTTGGAATACTGCCCTGTAGCCCAGTCTCTGAAGGGAGGGATCATGCTCTGCTTCAGTATGTCACAGTACATGTTGGCATTCATGGCTCCCTCAATGAACTGTAGCTCCCCAGTGCCGGCAGCACTCATGCAGCCCCAGACCATGACACTCCCACCACTATGCTTGACTGTAGGTAAGACACACTTGTATTCCTCACCTGGTTGCCACCACACACGCTTGACACCATCTACAACCAAATACATTTATCTTGGTCTCATCAGACCACAGGACATGGTTCCAGTAATCCATGTCCTTAGTCTGCTTGTCTTCAGTAAACTGTTTGCGGGCTTTTTTGTGCATCACCTTTAGAAAAGGCTTCCTTCTGGGACGACAGCCATGCAGACCAATGTGATGCAGTGTGCAGCGTATGGTCTGAGCACTGACAGGCTGACCCCCCACCCCTTCAACCTCTGCAGCAATGCACTCATACGTCTATTTCCCAAAGACAACCTCTGGATATGACGCTGAGCATGTGCACTCAACTTCTTTGGTTGAACGACCATGGTGAGGCCTGTTCTGAGTGGAACCTGTCCTGTTAAAGCACTGTATGGTCTTGGCCACCATGCTGTAGCTCAGTTTCAGGGTCTTGGCAATCTTCTTATAGCCTAGGCCATCTTTATGTAAAGCAACAATTCTTTTTTTCAGATTCTCAGAGAGTTCTTTGCAATGAGGTGCCATGTTGAACTTCCAGTGACCAGTATGCGAGAGTGAGAATACCAAATTTAACACACCTGCTCTCCCTGAGAGCTTGTAACACTAATGATTCCCACTGGAGAGGGAAAATGGCTAATTGGGCCCAATTTGGACATTTTTACTTAGGGGTGTACTCACTTTTGTTGCCAGCAGTTTAGACATTAATGGCTGTGTGTTGAGTTATTTTAAGAGGACAGCAAATTTACACTGTTATACAAGCTGTACACTCACTACTTGACATTGTAGCAAAGTGTCATTTCTTCAGTGTTGTCACATGAAAAGATATAATAAAATATTTACAAAAATGTGAGGGGGGTATATATATATATAATTTTCTCTGTCCCCGTGTTTTTTTATTTTAAATGGGCCCCCAGATGGTTAATGCCATAGTGTGCAGACATACCTGTCAAACCGCCCACTCTATCGCTGCGCTGAATGCGCCAAGACCAGCAGGAGCTCATGCACATGGGAGTCACAGCACAGAGCGGGTGCCATGAATGTATGCTGAGCTGCACATGCACGGCTCATTGTATATGACCATTTACAGGCAGAGTTTGGAAAACTTTGGCCGAATTGGTGATTAAATTGAAAGGTTAATGTGTTTCTCGCCCGAACAGTTTGCACTAGGCATATGTAACAAAACAAACAAGAGAGCTGAAGAGAGGGAGACAGGAAAGAGAAAATGATTACGGCTTTGGGGCATGATAATTTAAAATAATGCTATATTGACATGGACCTACACCCCTCCTTTCCCACCACCACTCTGACAATCCAGAATTTTTTTTTTTTTGCTTTGTTTAACCACTTCCGGACTGCCGCACGCGGATATACGTCCTTACTTTAAGGACAGATATCGTTGTTATGGCAGCAGCTAGCTGCCATAACCCCGGTATCCTCGTGTTCGGCTGGTGGTCCGCTTCAAGATAAAAGTGGTCTCTGCGTCGGATTTGCCGCAAAATCACTTTTATCAGCGGTAGGAGAGGGAGTGTCCTCCGCCGCTTACCAGAGCCGTCGGCAGCGGCGGAGGCTATCCAGTCCTCTCTGTGGCTGTGCATGGAGACGAGTGAGAGCAAGATGGTCCCCACCCGTCTCCATGACACTGCAGGGGGGAAGCGACGTCAAAACGCCACTTCCGCCCATAGCTCCTAAAGGGCCATTTTTTTAAATAACAAATTATTTTTTTTTTTTTTTATTGCATTTTAGTGTAAATATGAGATCTGAGGTCTTTTTGACCCCCCCAGATCTCATATTTAAGAGGTCCTGTCATGTTTTTTTTTTTTCTATTACAAGGGATGTTTACAAGGGAATCCCAGCTTGTCCCTAGGACTAATGTCCCAATTGGAAGATTTTCCCTTCTTATTCTTCTGGGGACAGCCGAAAATTTGGGATGTTCTTTCATTTTCAGTGATGACAGTAAACAGAACAAATGATTGATCTCCCTAATTGAGGGACAGACACTAAAAAAAGGTCTCCCAATCCCTCTCTACTCTATCTAAACCCTCCCCCAAAAAATTAATTCTATTTTGCCCTTTACTTTTTGACCGTAAATGTTATACCTGGTGACAGGGGGTCTCCTTATTACACAATGGCAAAAACAGGCCTCTGTCTGTCTGTTTAGACTCTGAAACCATAAACTGTCATTGCTTAGACTGATGTATTTTTTTATGTTCTTGTTTTAGGTGTCATGGCTGCACCAAGCCCAATGCCTGCTGGTAAGTCTTTCACATATGAATATTCTTAGGTGGGAGAAATCTTCCTTAAATATCCCAGAAAGTTCTTTACCATTCTGTGTGTTTTGTCTTCCTCTTGTTCTGAATGAGTTTTTACCTTGATGTTCACTAAACGTTCTCCAGGCTTGGGGGGGTGGTAGTGGTGGTGGTGGTGGTGGTGGTGGGGGGGGGGGTTAGCCATTATGCAGCAAAAGATTATATATAACTGAAATCTATTGCTCTCCTCCATTCTCAGCAAACCGACGTAGCATACAATGATCTGTATATTGTATTTGTGTTCATGTGTAAAGAAAATATCTACCATTTCCTTGCAGCTGAGCACTCCCCAATAGAGAAACATGCAACGCTGGACAGACAGAAAAGCATCACTTTCAAAGGGAAGTTATTTTACCTGGACCTCCCTCACAACAAGAATACCCAACTCCTTACTAAAGCCATCTGCAGATTAGGAGGGGTAAGTGAAGGCTTCAGTAATACAGGAACTTGGGAGGATACAATGTGATTATTAGCAGATTATATTAAACAAACCCCACAAATCTAACAACTGTAAGGTGCTATAATCCTAGATTGTAAGCTCTAACGAGCAGGGACCTCTGATCCCTCCTGTATTGAATTGTATTGTAACTGTACTGTCTGCCCTCATGTTGTAAAGGCCTGCGCAAACTATTGGAGCTATATAAATACTGTATTATTATTATTATTATTATTATTATTATTATAATAATAATACATCACACAGTCTGTCCTATTTAATTCAAAAAAGGAACAAAACATACCGTAATTTTCGCTCCATAAGGGAAAATGTCTTGTATTATGGAGCAAATACTGACCAGGCCAACAGCTCGACCCGATCCCCGTAAAAATAACGTATATTTACAAGCCAGGTTCTCAGAGCCTAAAGCAACATTATCATTTAAAGACCAAGTCCTGCACACCTAAAAATCCACCCTTGCAGTGGGGCTGCATCCGCACTGGAAGGGTTAACTGCTTGTTTATGTCCAGGGGACAGAATAGCTAAGCTAAGCTTTCCTGTGCTCCCATGCTCCAACAGTGGACTGTTCCTCAACATCCTTGCATCCAGTGCATGTTCTTAACCACTTCAATACTGGGCACTTTCACCCCTTTCCTTACCAGGCCAATTTTCAGCTTTCAGCGCTCTCGCACTTTCAGTGAGAATTGCGTGGTCATGCAACACTGTGCACAAATGAAATTTTTATCATTTTGTTCACACAAATAGAGCTTTCTTTTGGTGGTATTTATTTACAAATCTGTTCTTTATTTTTTGCGATATAAGCGGAAAAAAAGAGTGGAAATTTTGAAAAAAAAAAAAATTCTACTTTCTGTTTTAAAAGAAATCCAATAAAATCTAATTTGTCCTAAATTTAAGCCAAAATGTATTCTGCTACATGTCTTTGGTAAAAAAAAAAAAAAAAAAAATCCCATTAAGTGTATAATAATTGGTTTGTGTGATCACGGACGTGTGCAGATGATGATTGGGACATGTGTTTTTACTGTGTGGTGACAGTGTTTTGGGGACATTGTGTGGGGACACTGGGCCGGTGATCAGTGTGTAAAAAAAAAAAAAAAAAAAAAAAAAACAGCTCATACTCACTGATCACCGAACGGCTGCAGTGATCCGCTCCTCACAGACAACTTCCGTGTGAAGAGAGGAGAGCCAGTCGCCTAGCAACCAGCTCTCTATTTACTTCACATGATGGCTGTGATTGTACACAGCCATCATGTGATCAGGAGGGCCAATCACAGAGCCCTCCTGCCAATCGGAAATGCGCCGTGTCCGGGTGACTCAAGCGCATCAGGATCGCGCCAAATAAATAAGACAAACATACGTTTTGTCTTTTTGTTTGTTAACACTTTTAAATTACTTGATCTCCCCCACTGCTGTGATATCCACAATCTCCCCCACTGCTGTGATATCCACAATCTCCCCCGCCGCCGGGTGTACCAAGATGGCCGCCGCTCCGGAGCTAGGCTGAAGCCGCGGCCTTTTCTAAAGGCCGAGGCAGCGGATCGCGGGGTGTGTCGATCCGAACAGGTTGACCCGTTCGGATCATGGATCGGTGACGATCCGTTGCACCCCTACCGTTTGTTAACTAATGAAATTGGGACAAATGTGAGGCAGGGACGTTTACCCTCAAACTAACCTGCGGTTTTTCACTGAGCTCCGCCTACTTCCGCAATCCGTTCCCAGCAAGCAACTGTGTCCCTCCTTACATTCTAACCTCCAGTTTTTGTACTTGTTGTGCTATCCTTTTCCTAGTGTTCATTGGGGAATTAACTCAATAGGACTAAATGGTCTGACAAATTTTGCCAAGAGGCTGCACAGCATGATCTCGGTGGATGGGGGACAGGTGAGTATTAGACTGGGATGGGGGGCTGGCAGCTTATTTAAAGAAGTATGAAAGTCCACATATACTTTAAATGTGCCACCTTTATAATGCTGGTCTTGTATTACATTACTTGTACCCTAAAAGGGTTTTCTGTAATAATATTAACAGAAGTTCTTATTTACATATAGAAGAAAGCTGGGATTCTCGTTTTCAATTTCCCATCTGTGTCCCCCTTTCCCAGGTTATCGAGGGCTTTTTGAGTAGGGATGTTAATTATGTGGTGACTGGGAGCAGAAAGGCTTTGGATAATGTTAATGGAAGCTCGGTGACCAGTGGAAGAGGTGGGCACTGTAAACGGCAAGCTGCAGAGAATGTAGAGGTAAGGGTAAATTGTACAGGGGAACTTCTGCATTTTATTTAATTTACCAGCTTCTTGTGCTCATAAGCCATAGTGGTGACCTGCCCTTTGCTTACTTTCATGTTTCTATTACTCTTCCTTTCTTTTAGCCAGTTCTGTGTCGTGGGAAGCAGTTATTGAAGAAAGCCATCCAAAACCAGGTATGTTATCCTATAAGAACAATATAGAATGTCATTGTGTCTGTGCTTATTTTATTTTTTTTTTTTTAATGACTTTCTTTGCATTTTTTAATGTACAGTTTTTATACATTGCCTTGTAAAAGTAGTCGCACCCCTTGAAATTTTCCACATTTTGTCATTTTACAACCGTAAATGTATTATATTGGGAGTTTATGTGATAGACCAACACAAAGTGGCACATTATTGTGAAGTGGAAGGAAAATGATAAATGGTTTTCCAAATATCTGAAATAGTGGCGTGCATTTGAATTCAGCCCCCTTTTACTCTAAAACCCCTAGCTAAAATGTAGTGGAACTAATTGCCCTCAGAAGTCACCTAATTAGTAAAGAGAGTCCACCTGTTTTGTAATTTTAATCTTCGTATAAATACAGCTGTGCTGTGAAGCCCTCAGAGGTTTGTTAGAGAACCTTAGTGAACAAACAGCATTATGAAGGCCATCTAGATGTGGTGAAGACTTGCTGAAGTTCAAACCGGGCATCAGAAATCTGATCTATTGGGATTTTGACACACAACCATCTCTAGGGTTTACAGAGAGTGGTCCAAAGGAGAAACTATCCAGTCAGCGGCAGTTAAGTAGACCAAAACGCCTTGTTGATGTCACTATGGACCAAAATCTCTGCGAAATGTTTCCAACACCTTGTTGAATCTATGCCACGAAGAATTAAAGTGTTACTAAACCCACAACAGCAAAATCAGTCTGTATATGCAGAATAGCATGCTTGTTGTTCTCACTGAGGAAACTAAGGGGTTAAACCTCTGCATTGTGTAAAAAGGCTGTTTGATCGTGTGTGCACAGATCCTCCCCCTCCTGCATTGTCTCTCAGACAAGTACGGATAAGACACAGCGAGTGGAGTCCGGGTGTACTTGCTCAATTTGATTTCTGTTGCTGGAGAGTACATTTCCTTTTTGATCGGAGCTAGTCAGGTCACATGGTATGACATCACACATTTGGGCTTGCACACAGATCCTAAATGAAAGTCCAGTCCCTCCCTCCTCCATGGGTGGGATGTCACATCTTGATTGATGGATGATCTGCCTCCCATAAAAGCACGAGGACACAGGCTGTAGTGGATTTTAAGAGACCGTAAAACCCATAAATAAGATAACACTACTCTACATGCTACTGCAATGTTCTATATTACACATGCAGTAGTCAGCTATGATGTCCATCCCACCTGGCACCCCACTGCCACCTTACTAACACCCTCCCTCCTGTCATCCTCTTCCTCCTCATACCTGGCACTCTATAGCCACCTTGCTAAAAACCCTACCCCTTAACATCCTCATAACACCTGGCACCCCACTGCTGCCTTGCTAACACCCTTCCTCCTGTCATCCTCATGCCCCCCTATAACCCTATATATATATATATATATATATATATATATATATATATATATATATATATATACAATTGTATTAATGATATGAACGTCTAACTCACATTTTGATCAGGAGGGAGATTCTGTATGACATTATTTAGCTTTTTCTAAAGATTTTTTTGCTTGGCTGGAATCTTCTGCTGTGTTTGTTACTTTTCTGATGTGGTATCAATTTCTTCTTTTCCATATACCTTCTGCACTTGTCCTTCTTCTTTTCTAATGTCCATTTCCCAGGAGCGCAGCAATGTGTTGGCCAATGCTCATTCTTGGGGAGTCTGTATCCTCCAAGTGGATGGTATCCTTTTTGTTCCCAGCCTCATGACTGTAAATATTTGATAGTGCCAAAAACCTATTTTGATAAATGGAAGCTTTTACATTTTATTTATGTACCTTCTCCACATCACAATGGGATATTGCAGTGCTTGTTGGGAAGAGATCTTAGGTGCAGTACCTGCACACAGTCTGTAGGTGGTGCCGGGTGTGTGCATGCTTCATATTTTGTGTTTTGTTTAGATGACTGTTTACATTTAGCTGACCAGCGCCTATAAGAATCAATTACATTGAGCAGTGGAAATCAGACTTCTGTCTGATCAGCTTTGAACATTAAGTCTCGAGTGTGCAGCCAGATGCTGCACACTTGAGACTTAAGCCAGTGCAGCGGCACACTGCCCACCCAAACTACGTAGAAAATGGATTCCTGTAAGGTTTTCTCTGTTTTAATGCAAACTATATGACTTTAGGAATCATTATTTCTGCCTTAAATGACAGTATCACCATAGCCTTTGTAGAAAATGTTAGACATTTGTGTTTTAATGTTTACTTTTTTGACCGTGAATATCTCCAGCAATCCTCTACTCGTGTACAAGACAAAAAGGCTTACCTGTTTTCAGGCCGTACAGTTCTCCAGGACTATAACCCTTGTACCTCCCCCAATTTTAAAGTTGATTTTTTTTTCTGCTGAGTAATAAGAAACACAGCATTCCAAGACTGCAGTTCTGGTGGAAAATGTGTCCGCTAAATGCGTCAGAAGTCAGAACAGCTTCATCAGAGACAGTTTTCTACTCTTGGAGTAATAGCGATTTGGGGTGTTGCATTTAATCGCAGCATCGATGCATCACTATTCAGCCGTCCGTGGTTCGGCATCGATTCTATGACCCGCAAAATCGATTTTTGGATGACTCATCCGCGCTGTGCCCTGCCTCTCCAAACGGAGCCGAAAGTAGCCGTGCCCTGCCTCTCCGAACAGAGCGGGAGTGGCTGGAGGGGGGAGGGGGGGGTTTATGTCCCCTCCCGCTGCTTGTAATAACAGCCGAGCTTAACCGCATTGGTTATTACAAGAAAGCTGACCGTCCACTCTAAAGAACGGTACTGGAGTGATGTCTGCAGCTGCATGTATCACCCCGGTACAACCCCTTGACGTAATATCAGTACGTTTCATACCGATACTATGAAAATTGTGAATATCGCCCGCCCCCCCCTCTTTATTGAGTAATCTGGCTGCCATGCCCATCCTCCTGCTTTAATACTTGGTGTCGCTTGAGCCAGTGACTAAATGTGATACCGAAGGATGAGCACAACCAGGGAACTATGAGCTTGTCAAAGAAGTTGACAGTGGCAGCACTAGTATTTGTAGGACAGGTTCACTTTTTAACATCTGACACATTGATATTCCTCTAGACTGGTATTCCTTATTTTGCTTCCTTAACCGTCTTGTCTCTAGAGGTCCTAAAGCATCTAGAGCATTCCACACACAGTGCTTCTAAGACCGCAGTGGTGAGTTATTGGGGGGGGGGGGGGTGCTATAGAGTATCAAACATTGTTTTTAGTGATCGGTTTGGTCAGAGCACACGTTTACACTGTTTTCCCATTATTTCTATATCTTTAGGGAAAAGGTGCTGAGGGTGCAAAAGGTGTAAAAACTGTTAAAGGTGAGTTTGCATGCTAAATGTTTGTGTCAGATTTATTTCCAGACCAAAACTTAGTATTCACCCAAATAAATTTATGAGCCGAAGCATTAAAGGCTCAAGGTTTTTTTTTACCTTAAACACAAATTGAGGAAAAAAACAGCCCTTTTGGATCTGGTATGGATTCTAAGGGGAACCCTATGCTAAAATGGTGTGGGGGTTCCCACACCATTACCCATACTGTATGGGTTTTGAGGGAAACCCCACTCCAAAATACATTTTTAAATTGTGTGAGGTCCCGAACACAGCATGTACCGGTCAGATGGCGCACTAGCGACCGGTATAGAGGTTCTTTTTTTTTTTTTTCCGGGTTGCGGTGGGGTTCATCATTTTTGACGCTGGATATACACTGAGGGACATTTGTTTTATTTCGAAAATAAAATTGGAAAAAACTGCCTCTTTGTTTTTATTTATGACACTTTTTTTTTTTTTTTTTTTATTTGGTGAATGAGTACAATGTACCCCATACTCATTCACATGGTTGGGGATGGCCAGGATCTAGGAGCCCCCTTGTTAAAAGGGGTTCCAGGTTCCGATAAGCCCCCGCCTGCAGGCCTACACAACCACTGACCAGGTTTGTGGGGAAGAGGCCCTTGTCCTGATTAAAATGAGGACAAGGTGCTTCGGGGGGCTCTAGTTCGCCGCCCTCCCTCCCGCTGGCCTGCCAGGCTGTATGCTCGAATAAGGGTTTGGTATGGATTTGGAACCCCATGCCGTTTGCCAAAATTCACAGTGAAAACGGATCAGAAATTGGCATCTGGCTTGTGTAAATCTAGCCTAAATGTTTTTGATACAACGGATAACAGTTGTGTTAAACCTTTTTGTTTAATGCAGTTGGTAAACTGAAGAGTCCATTTCTGAAGATTGAGGACCAGAGCCGGTGAGTGACTATATTCCCTTTTCTTCTGTAATGCTGCTGCAGAGTTTGTTCTACATTGGTTTGTGTCTGGCTGTTGCCAGCCTAAATTTCCCAGTCTTATCCCTAAAACTAGAACATTCCAAAGTCCCTTAACTAAAAGATTTCATTAATTTTTAGACATGGTCCTTTCTCTTTAGGACATGTCACAGGCCATGCTGCTTCTGCCTAATTTAAGTTGGCCACACACACTTGCAATCTGTTTTAGTCTCCTTTAGATCTGCCTATGACTATGCAGTGTCATAGCCTACCTGCCTGCTTGGATATGAATGAAAAGGACTGTTTGGTAAGCCCTCACACCACAAAGTCATTGGTGAATGTGCAAGAAGGATTGTAATGTGAGGGGCCAGCTTAAATCCCAACTCCAGCCAAAGCATTTTGCTTTGGATAAATTGAAGTGTGGAAGTCTGTCTCAGTTTTTAGTGCTATCTGTATTCATACTGAGGAGAGATTCCCTCACTTCTGGCCAAAGTAGACTCAGTTGACAACCGTCCCATCTCCCGTCCCGTCCCATTTTTTTTTTTTTAACTTTTCCCTGCTCTATCTAAAAAAAAAAAAAAAAAAAAGTTTAAATGAGCCTGCTTGTTAATATTTGTTTTCATTGTAGGAAGTACCGTCCACTCCAGTGCTGCTTATCCAGCTTCCCTGAGATTTCCTTCATCTCTTCAGGCAGGAGCCCCTTTGAGACTGCCGATCCTAACAATAGTACACACAAGGAAAAGGATGCCAGGTAGGCCTGTCATGGTGGCCACATATCGCTCCAATACTTCTATTGCAGCAGGAGTATGAATGTATTTTTCAAGGACAGTGAGATAAGAAATCCCTACAAAATAGAAAGTGATGGAATTACAAGCATCTTTCTGAGCCTCAGTTAACAATGGTGCAGTGTGGGAAACGCAGCGATTCCTGTGCGTTTCCTGCACCGCATAGCAATCGCACTGTGTTCAGCGATTTGCTGCGGGTGGCAATTAAAAGGTAACAACACCTCAAAAGCAGGTCACAGTGCTGAAGTCCACTATCTGCTGACGTCACAGAGCCATTCCAGGTTCGGGCAAGATTGTGACACTGGGGTCGGGATCCGCCCACATGCCTGGACTGAGCACCTGAGCCGACCACTCCTGCCCCCTCCACGCACTTCAGTGAGCGAGGAGAGGGCAGATCAGAGAGTGGTGACTGACATTTATTTACCAGCTCTCTGCTCAGGGAGCTGTGAGAACCAAGCGATCTGCAGTGTTGGATCGCTTGGTTCTCAGTGTTGGTGCCGGTAGGGGACCCACCTAGTTGAGTATAAATCTACAAAAACCCCAAAACTCGTACTTCTATTTTTGAAAAGCATTGAGTCACTTCAAGTTACTTAAAATCAGAAACAAGCTGCAGTTTTAAAAATGCATTGGTTTCCAGCTCTTTGATTTGTTCAGCATGTTTATAAATGTAATATGTTACTTTAGAGACCAGGATGATGACAGAGAGAGGAGCCAGAGACCGCATGCCAGGGAAAAAAGTGGCTTCTGTGAGTGCTGTCGGGTGACCTACACCAAACTCGGTGAAGTAAGAAAACAAAGTGGGATGTCTGTATGCATTGTAGATGTTCAGAAATGAAAACTGCACAAATGACAGTCTTTTTTTTTTTTTTTTCACTTTTTTAGCACCTGATTAGTGATGAGCACACTCAGTTTGCTCTGGATAACTCCAATTACAAAGTCATTGATGACATTGCCAGCAACATGATATGTGACCTAATGGAATATCCTTGTGGGTGAGTACTGCACAAGAGTGCTGAGATTCATTGGGGACTTTTTTTTTTTTTTTGGCTCTAAGCGCACAGCCAAATTCACTCACTGTTTACATACAGTATACGGATACTGTTTAACTGCCATAGGATATATTCTGTTAGGTCAGTCTGGTAATACAAGCTTATCCCCCGCCACAGTGCACAGCCAGGCCCTCAACAACCACCACTGCTGCTAAAGCATGAAAGGACACAGCCCTGGCATGCTAACCATATAATGCATTAACAGGAACGCTTTGGTTATTCCTCTGCTCACTTTGTGCTATTCTTCCTTCCTTTTTTTTTTTTTCTTTAACCGCTTTAATACTGGCCACATTCACCCTCTTCCTGCCCAGGCCAATTTTCAGCTATCAGTGCTGTCTCACTTTGAATGAAAATTGCGCAATCATGCAATGCTGTACTCAAATTTGTATCTTTTTTTCACACAAATAGAGCTTTCTTTTGGTGGTATTTAATCACCGTGGGGTTTTTTTATTTTTTGCTTAAAAAAAAAAAAAAAAAAGCCGAAAATTTTGAACAAAAAATGTTTTCTTTGTTGGTAAATTTTGTAAATAAGTAATTTTTCTCCATCACTAATGGGCGCTGAAAAGCAGCACTGATCAGTACCCTGATTACCTGTACAGTCTGCCCTGCAAGGAGATGCAGCTGATCAGCTCTCCTTGTCTCACACTTTGTCAGTGTGAGGCAGGGAGAGCCGATAAACGGCACTTCCTCTTTCATTTACATGTGAATGGACACAGCTGATCACATGGGTAAAAAGCTGCGTCATCGGCTCTTTACCGAGATCGGGGTCACGCAGTGTCCTAGGAACACTGTGCCATCGCCGCGCTGCGGGCATACGACAGCAGTGACACTGGGGTGACATCATATGACATCGCTTCAGAATGAGAGGGGATCCCGCCCGCCGCCATTTTACTATACGGCAGGCGGGCAGTAGTTGAAGCAGCAGTGCCCTATTGGTTGCTGGTGCTGCTATACAGAGGGTTATTGGAGACTGATTTAAAAGATGACACTTTCAGTTATATAAATTATAAACTGCGCTAAAAATCCAATGAGTTACTTTAAATATATATCTTGAAATAAATTGAAAATCCAAATTAATCCTCAAAGGAAAGCACTCCGGATCACCAGAACACTTCCATGTGCACAAATGTAATTAACAGTCCAAATGTCGAACCAAAACACCGTGGTAGTAAGTTGCCCTTACCGGAACAGCAAGCAATATAGGCGGATGGCTTATACCCAGCCAGGGCCTTTGAGGTAGAGAGTATTCGGCTCCTTCCAGGCTCAGGTTACTGTTCCCTCAGTTCATATACACCAGAAAAGGGAGAAAAGCAGAGACTGGTCATAGTGTAATATTTCTATATATCATATGCAGACCTTCAATAGTGACCAACACCCTGATGTGCACATAAACCAAAAGGTGATATTCCCACCACCGTAGCTGTAGAGTATGCTTTAGAACGCACTATGAATCGATTGAATGGTAATAGGGAAATAAATTATTCGCCCTTTGCAGCCAGAAGATCCGTATCCTCAGTATGTGACCCAAAAAGGAGATAAACTGACCATAGTGTAATACATCCAAGAGACACTTCAATAGATAAAGTAATGCACTTACAATTAAAAGATGAATTTGCGTAAAGGTATATAAAAGACACCGGTTGGCATAACAAACACAAAGCGGAGCCCGTCCTCCTTCTCTGGTCCCCATTGAGAACGTCCGCTTGATGACGAAACGCGTCTGGGTACGCACGCAGTGACGCTACCACGTGACCAGAGAAGGAGGACGGGCTCCGCTTTGTGTTTGTTATGCCGGCCGGCGTCTTTTATATACCTTTATGTGAATTCATCTTATTATTATATTTATCGGCGTATAACACGCACAGGCGTATAACTCGCACATTCATTTTAAGAAGGAAGTTTCAGGAAAAAAACTTAAATTTTTAATAAGGAACTTTGAAGCAAAATAAGGGTCAGTGCCCATCTGCAGCCTCACCATTGCCATCAATGCAGCCTGATCAATGCCCATCTGCAGCCTCACAAGTGCCATTAATGCAGCCTCATTAGTCTACATCAATGCAGCCTCACCATTGCCATCAATGCAGCAGCCTCACCACTGCCATCAGTGGTCCAATGGCGGCCCAGGAGACGGGACTTTCTATTACAGAGGCCACCAAGTAAACAGGAGATTCTCACTGTATTTAATCTGACGGCGCTCATCCCGCCCCCCTCCCTGTCCCCTCCGAGGCAGCTAAAATTGAAGTATTGGCGTATAACACGCACGCGCTATTTGCACCCGATTTTCATGATGAAAAAGTGAGTGTTATACGCCAATAAATACAGTACTTGAGTTGTGCTCTACAGTATAACTAAAGGCAAAACTTTTTTTTTTTTTTTAGCTTTGGATAGGAAGCCAGAGGAAATCCTTTCAGTTTTGGCTATGGGACAGGAAGTGAAGTAAAGTCTCCCCCCCCCCCCCCCCCCCCCCCCTATGGGCAACCCCCCATTACTATATCCAAATAAAAAAAAGAAATGCCTTTATTTCTACTTTAATATTGTCCAAGGACACTTTTTAATATACCTAAACTGCACTTTATAAACCTGTAGGTCTTGGGCTTGCTGTTTTCTGTGTGAAGCCTATTTTCCTAAGTCATTGAGCATTTGGAGTACAGGAATAAATGGTGTATAAATTCCACTGCCAGCTTTCATTTTCTGTGAGCTGTACCTTCACTTTGTTTCATAATTCAGTTCCATTAGCCGAACTTGCATTTTGTTAGCATTAGTGTATACGTTGCATTGGTGTGTATCCAGGCAGTCTACAGTCATCAGACAGATGACACAATTGATGGCTATATTGAGGTAATTTTACTGCCTGTTTTCTGAGAATGGCTCTAAACGGAACATCTCTCAGCCTGTTGTCTTCCTCTACAATAGCTGCATAAAACCAATATTGATTTTATAATGGTGTTTCCTTATTGGATCATTTCACAATAAGTAGGAGGGGTTATTGTGCTGATGAGCTAAGTAAATATTGGGTCCAATTTATAACAAATGTCTGCTGCAAATTGCAACCAGATTCCTGTTTTCATTTTTGAATGCAAGACAGGAAATGAATGAGGGATCTAATTGTATGCAGAGGTCATTTCCTTCCACACATTTTGGGGATAATGTTAATGCAATGGATGTGATTTTATCTATACATTGGTGGTGAATTAATCCTTATTTAAAACACGTGTTTATTTTGATTTAGAATGTAGCATCCAATCGAAGACCAAAGTGTGTGCTTTATTAGGGTATTCATTTAAAATTAATTAAAATTAAAATTCTATGGTCCAATTTGAACTTGCATGGCTGCTAGTAGGTGATCATCAACCCGTACCACCACAACCTTGCTGTTGACCAAAGAGTGCCTGGGTAGTCCATGCATTAACTTTTAATCAGAGCCAACCAGATTTAGCATTGGGCACAGCACTGTAATGTGCAAGTATCGACTGATTGATTTATACCTGTAAGAAGACGGTTCCTGCATTGGAAGGCTGCTGAGGCACTGCTGGGAGGAAGGAGGGAAGCGGAGTTGCTGAAGCACTGCTGGAAGGGTGGAACAGAAAGCTGAGCTGCAGATTCACTATTGAAAGTGGGGAGCTAAGCTGCTGAGTCATTTCTGGGAAGGGGAGCTGAGCTGGCGAGTCACTCAGCAGGAGGGGGAGCAGGGGGTGCTGACCTGCTGAGAGGGAGAGACAGGACTTGGATAGTTTCAGTGCTTCTCTTGTGAATTTTTTTAAAGAGGAATCATTCCCCAGTGTAGTGAATTAATGGGGAGTCAGCAAAGGCTACTTTTTTTAAGGCTCATGTACTGCTTGTCAAAGCGGTATTAAAGTTGTCGTCCTGTAAGTTAATGGCATATTGTGCTAGTATGCATCCCATACTAGCACATTATGAAATGCTTACCTGTGAAATGGATCCCTCCACTTACACGCTGTCACCGCTGATGAGGCTTCCAACTTCACCCAGTCTTCCTTGTGGGCTCCAGCGGTTTGAACTGCTGAGACATGACGACATCACTTCTGCGCATGCGCACGGCAGACATAGGTATAGCACAGGGCTCTGCATGGACAGCACCCTCCAGAGTACCATCTGTTCAAGCGCAGTGCGTTTGTGCCGGTGACGTCACCGACTTCTACAGATATGAATATCTCCTAAACGATGCAGAGATATTCACGTTACCTGTAGGTACAACTGAAAGGCCTCATGCACACAGCATTTTTACAGCCGCTTCTACCAGCGTTGGACGTCGTCTTCTTTTTTTTTTTTTTTTTTTTTTTTTTGCGGCTTAAATGTATGTTTTTCTATGTGTCCATGCACACATAGGCTTTTAGGAGCTGTGTGGCATAGGTGTTTTCTAGTTGCAAAAAAAAAAAAAACCCCAGGGCCAGTACATTCTGAAGACCAGTGGTTCCCTATGAGAGCCGTCTTAACTGATTCCACTTTCAGTCCATTGATTTGAATGGAAGTCCCATCCGACTTATCGCATGCGACTTGTGCTCTGGGTACCCCATGCCAAAATTAAAAAAAAAAAAAGTCCCTTCGGTCTGGCATTGATTTTAAGGGGAAACCTAAGGCATACTCTTCCTTTTTTTTTTTTTTTTTTTTTTTTTTGTACAGCGTGGCCCCAAAATCCATACCAGACCCTTATCCAAGCATGCAGCCTAGCAGCTCATGAAAGGGAAGTGGGGGGGGGGTCGATAAAGCGATTTATTTATTTTTTCTTCCCCTGGGTGAGAAGGGGTCTTCCATATTTTGATAAGCCCCCACAATCACCAGCCAGGGTTGTGGGTAAGAGGCCCTTATTCCTATCAACATGTCCATGTTGAAGGCATGTGGCCTGGTATGGTTCGGGGGAGGGGCTCGCTCAAAGCTGACAGCTGATGACTTATCGATTAAACGTCCGCCCGCTCCTTATTGACCAACTATTGTATTGTACTAGTTTAAGGAGAAAAAAATGTATGTCTATTGAAATCTATTATGTGCAAAACGCAATATGCTGCATGGGGAAATAAAAAGTTCCTGAGCCCTCTCAGAAAAATGTGGCTGAAAAACATATAGATGTGATTGTGTCGCATAGAAAACCATATTAAATGGACTGTAGTGCGTTTCTGAAAAATTGCAAAACGCAAAAACATAGTTTTGAACCTAGATTAACTCTACTAAAAAGTTGTGCTTTGTTGCTGTCGCTGCCACTATAGGAGAAAATTTCCATCACTTCCTGTCCTACCTCCTGGTCACCAGGACAAGAAATGAGGAGAAATCTCCAACGTGGACAAGGATACTCACTTCTTGCCCTTCACCACTGTATCAAAAAATGTTTCCTTATCATACATCATGGGACCCAATTATTATAATTAAGTAATTAATGGGTTGTAGGCCACCTTCAGGTGATGGACACTGGTATACCCAATCCAGGAAGTTCACTCCCTATATAACCCCTCCTCCTTCCACATCAGTTTTTTAGCCAGTGTCTAAGGTGTTGGTCACGAGTGAAGATGTGCTCTGAGGAGCTGCAGGTGGGATCCATGCTGGATTTAAATAGCCTCCATAGACCAGATCCATCCAAAGTGCCACTGAGGCCTAAGTGGATGATATCTGGGGCCTCGTACCTGAAGCACAAGGTTTTTGCCTATAACGCCTCTTTGTAGGGCTGGACCTCGGGACCCAGGGCTTAGGTCTTACATTACCTAAAGCTTTCCTGGTGGGGTGCTTTTACAGGTCCAAGGGAGTGGAACCCCGATATCAAGGGACCCAGTCCTTGAAGGTTTGCTAAAGCAGCCCGCTGTGATGGGTCAAGGTTGGATTGTCTGTTAACTTGGCAAATCCTGCGGCGGGGATAAGGTAAGGGAAGAAACTTAGGAACTGAAAAGTCCACCTATGTATTCTTCTATTAGGGAAAAAATGTAATGCCTTAATTCTCCACTAGAGGGAGTCTATGCACATACCTTTTAATCTGTTATCCTCACTGTAAAGCTCAGTCAGTCTCTTTGTGGCCGCAGCAGCGTGTGCAGGGGGGGAGGGTTAGGGGAACATCAGCGGTGTACCCCCTTACATTACCCTGCCACGGGCGGTGCAGAGGTCCCGCGATTACTGTTGTTTTTTCTATGTCTGCTGCTGACAGGGCTCTGCCCCCCACCCCTCCACCCCCCTCGTGTTGGGTCTATAGACCAGAAAGCCGCCGCGCACAAGCGCGGGAACATTTTAAAAAGTAAACCGGGGGTGGGATTTTTCAGAGGGGGCGGGGTCTAAGCGCAGCACCGTTAACGTCCACAAGGAAGCACGTCAGGCTAAGACAATGAAACAGACCCAGGCTCAATAGAAGTCCTGGGATCGGAAATCTGCAAAGCAGAATCCTAAAGCCTCATCATGAAGAGGCAAACCCCCTCACCAAGGTGGGGGGAAGACTTCTGCAGTTTTCAGAAGTCCTGGCAAGAGGAAATTCAGGACAGATGGGTCATCTCCACAGTAACGCTGAGGATACAAGCTGGAATTTTGCGTCTCGTTTCCTGAGGTCAATTGTTCCCAAAGACCATCTGTTTCAGGTACTAGACCAATTAATATCTCAAGGGGTGATCATACAGATCCCTACAAAAGAGCAAGGTTTGGGGTTTTATTTAAATCTTTTTATGGTACCAAACCTAAATGGAGATGTCGGACCCATTCTAGATCTAAAAAATCTAAATCGGTTCCTGAAGATCCGCTCCTTTCGCATGGAGACGATCAGGTCAGTAGTTTCTATCCTAGAAGGAGAACTTCTGGCATCTATCAACATCAGGGATGCATATCTGCATGTTCCTATATTTCCCACTCACCAAAAGTTTCTGCGGTTCGAGTTAGAACAGCAGCATTTCCAGTTTGTAGCCCTGCCCTTCGGGCTAGCCACAGCACCCCGGATGTTCACAAAAGTGCTGGCCCCACCTCTAGCCAGGTTAAGGGCACAGGGCATAACAGTTGTAGCGTACCTAGAAGATCTATTGCTAATAGAACAGTCGGTGGCTTGTTTGGAGAAAAGCGTACGCATTACAACCAGTTACCTGGAAAGTTTGGGTTGCATTCTCAACCTAGAGAAATCTTCCTTAATACCGCTAAAAAGACAGGAGTACTTGGGTCTGATCATGGACACAGCCCAGGAAAAGGTGTTCTTGTCTCAGGCAAAGATCCACTCCATAAGAGAGCTGGTGCGGATGGTCAGGTCAAAAGGCGATCCCTCCATTCGCCTTTGCATGAGGTTGCTAGGAACCATGGTGGCTTCATTACAAGCAGTTCCCTATGCCCAGTTCCATTCAAGACTGTTGCAAAACAGTATCTTGTCCGCTTGGAACAAAACGATCCAAGCTTTGGACTTGCTAATGCAGCTGTCACAAAGCCTCAGTTGGTGGTTACCAACTTTGGTGAAAGGAAAATCAGACCAGTTATCTGGAAGGTGGTACCGACAGATGCCAGCCTTTCACGCTGGGGAGCAGTACTAGAAAAGACAACTTTCCAGGGACAGTGGTCAAGAGCCGAAAGAACCTTGCCAATTAATTTCCTAGAGATTCGGGCAGTGCATCTGGCTCTAAAGGTCCGGACCTTCAGGTTATGGGATTGTCCTGTCAGGATCCAATCCGACAATGCCACATCTGTGGCCTATATCAATCACCAAGGAGGCACCAAGAGTCTCTCAGCGCAGAGAGAGGTGAACCATATTCTAACTTTGGCAGAAAGGAATGTTCCGTGCCTATCGGCAGTCTTCATTCCGGGAGTAGAGAAGTGGCAGGCGGATTACTTGAGTCGCCAATAGTTATTCCCAGGGGAATGGTCTCTTCATCCCGACATTTTTTCAGGCTGTTTGCCAAAGATGGGGGACTCCGGACGTAGATCTTCTAGCGTCCAAATTCAACATGAAGTTAGTCAACTTTGTGGCCAGAACAAGGGATCCACTCGCATGCGGAACGGTGTGTGTTTGTGTTACAAAAACAGCCATTTGAACTGATACAACATATTCCCCTAGTCCTTCTGACAAGGAAGTTGGTATTTTTGGTTGCTATATCCTCAGCAAGGAGGGTTTCGGAGATGGCTGCTCTTTCTTGTAAAGAGCCATATTTGATTTTTCATGAGGACAGAGTGATGTTACACCCTCGTCCAGACTTTTTGCCAAAAGTGGTTTCAAGTTTTCACCTGAACCAAGATATTATCCTGCCATAGTTTTTTCCAAAACCATGTTCCAGGGAAGAAAAGTCACTACATTGTCTTGATGTGGTGAGAGCAGTGAAAATCTATTTAGAGGCAACTGCTAAGATTCGTAAGACTGATGTCTTATTTATTCTGCCAGAGGGTCCTAAGAAAAAGGACAGGCAGCGTTGAAATCCACTGTCGCTAGATGGATTCGGCAAGTTATAATTCAAACTTATATTTTAAGGGGTGAGAATTTCCCCTTTTCAAGTTAAGGCGCACTCTGCCAGGGCAGTCAGTGCTTCTTGGGCAGTGCGTCATCAGGCCTCCATGACTCAGATCTGTAAGGCCGCAACTTGGTCTTAAGTGCATACATTCACAAAATTTTATCAGGTGGATGTAAGGAGGTATGAGGATTTCGCCTTTGGGCACAGTGTGCTGCAGGCAGCAGTATAGGCCCTCGAGTCTGGGGGTACCCTGCGGGTTGTGTCTCCCTCCCCTCAAGTAGCATTGCTATGGGACGTCCCATTAAGTAATTACTTAAGGCCCTGTGTCCCATGATGTATGGTAAAGAAAATAGGATTTTTATAACCGCTTGCCTGTAAAATCCTTTTCTTGGAGTACATCATGGGAAACAGAGGTCCCTCCCCTCCTTTTTGGGATTTAAGTATATTGCTTTGCTACAAAAACTGATGTGCTCCTGGACGGAGGAGGGATTATATAGGGAGTGAACTTCCTTGATTGGGTATACCAGTGTCAACACCTGAAGGTGGCCTATAACCCATTAAGTAATTACTTAAGGCTCTGTGTCCCATGATGTACTCCCAGAAAAGGATTTTACAGGTAAGCTGTTACCCAATACTATCCAAAAATAGGATTTTTATATTTAAATTATGGAGACATAAAAAAATTAAAAAAAGCCGTCAGCTGAGAAGTATTGGTACTGCTATTGCTGGCCTCTTTATGAAAATGCTGGTTTCCAGGCTTCAGTACATTTGAGTCGCAGACTTAAAACCTCATGGGTGTCAGAATTCCTCATCTCGATTACTTGTACCACATCAGTGAATGCTAAAAACAGTATCAGTATGACAGTTGGCATGATGAGCATTCTCTAAATGGGAGTCTCACAACTGTTTAAAGTTCCCTAAATGAATATATTCCTATAACAAAAGGGAGAGAAAAGTGAGTTGTGTATCTTCTTACCTTTCTCCATTACAGGATTAACAACACTACAGTTCCACTGTAGGACCTACTGTAGACACGTGTCATTTGCTTGTTACCATCTCAGCACTAGCATTTTATCTTTGCAATAGCTGGGCTACATTCACAATGAGGGGAATTCACAAAGAACTGGAGTAGATAGAAATCTGTAGCAGCTGAGCATGACAACCAATCCACTTCTAGCCTTCAGCTCCATTCACACTTGTGCGACTCCAAAGTCACACGATTTCCAGTGCAACTTTGATGTGACTTTACACTGGCACTTAAGTCGCTTGGATATGGAATGGGTGCTGTTGAAACCGATGGGATGCAACTTGTCATGCGACTTTGTGTCCAATGTTGCATGAGAAGATACACAAGTGTGAACGAAGCCTTCATTTTCAGCTGGCAACTGATTGGCTACTCTGCACAGCTGCTCCAGATTCTCTCTGTGAACGGTTAAGTACATTACCAGTCACTTTTATTGTCGCTGTGTCTGGCTGCACAACAGATGCACTGCACTAAAGAAAAGTGGCATTAATACAGCTTCAGTTATAAGAGGTACTTCGTTCAGCATCTCTATTAGACTTAATGATGTCGCACACTTTCACAGCCTGAACTTCCTAACCTGTCCATATGCCTGGTGTACAGTAATAATCTATTCAAAACTAAGTATCTTAGTAAATTAAACATGTCTGCCTGCCCGTCTTCAACTTTTCCTTTATTCTGATACAGGTCTGCTTTCATTTGCCATCCTGGAAGTTGAATTTTCTTTCCGAAGCAGAACGTGCATTGTTAGCTCCACTTAGTATAACTTTGCTATTTTAGAGAGCATGCAGTCAGTGTGCTTTCCCTCCTCCCTGACTGCTCCATGGCCCTGATGGCTTATTTGGCAGAATCCACATCCACATGGCTGTGAGCCCAGACCCAAACCCCCTGCCTACCCTGGCTATTGGATCACACATCCAGAAATAGGATGTGCTTTGTAACCGAACCCCTGCAGCATCCTGTAGACCAGTGAATGGGAAAAGTCCAGGCAACTTAGTGACCTGGGTGACATTTTGTCTGCATAGTTTTTCGTCTAACAAAAAGTTTCTTAAGTTTTCTGCTGCATGCTTCATTTCTGACTTAAAATTGTATTGAGGTTTACAGTTGTCATTTATGCTAAACGCTGTTTGTTATCAGCATTGACTGTGTTAATAGAGGAATAAAGCGATTTTTATTTCCTTTAATCCATGGATGAAGGGAAGAAAATTGCTTAATGTATGGCCTTCCTAAGATGGGGTTGGCTTCAAAGCTGTAGATAATACAAAGTCGTTTTTCGCTTGTCATACATTAGAAATTTCTGGGGGTAAAAACATAATTTGCGTCCTTTTGGCTGGCTAGTTCAAAAGAGTGCTATGAACCCCATGTACTGTTTTGTATGTTGCCCTGCCCATTTACTCCTTTTTCTTTTTATAGCTAGTTTCAAGCAGATCAGAGCACCTGCCATTTTTTGCGTTTCTTTTTTTTTTTTTTTTTTTTATTATTATTATTCATTTATTTTGTGCACCCACATGAGAAGTCTTCAGTTGTTTTGTAAAGACAATGTCTTCTGGTGTTTTTTGAACCTTTTCAAAGATTCGTAGGGCTGCCTCCAGGTGTGCTCGTCCTCTGTGCATTGATGTCTCATAGTAGGGTAATTTTTGAAGTTCGGGGGACCACACTCAAAGGCGGCATTCAGGCTCCCACTTGTTTGCACATGAAACAGATTAGTTAGTTGGGGGACACAGTAATAACTGGGTTTACACTTTAACACTTCTGCACAGGAAAAAAAATGTTTTAACTGAGGTTCCATTATAAAGTTAACCTATCAAGGTGAGGATATATAGGATCTTTTACAACTTGCTTGTTTGGGGTTTTGCATGCTCTGGGATGGTCATCCTAATCTTGGGTTCATTACTTGGTAAATTGCTGACATGTACCTAACTGCTCCAGGTCAGTGACTCCCCTTGTAGTGAAGAAAGAGTAATGGATGTCTACACCAGAGCATGCACAATCGAAATCAAGTAAACACTGGCAATGACCATATGTCTCTCCTGACGTCCAGCTCCCTTTAGGTTGTGTTCACACTTAATTCGGATGCTTCTTGCAGCAGGGGTCCGGTGCGTCCCTGTTCTCCGTTTCAGGGATGAATCGGGCCCAAATTTTTGCCTGAATTTGAAACTGAAATGGAGCCAAAGATGCTCAGGACCCCTGTGTGGCCGCCACAGAGATGTATGAACCGGCTCCATTGAGAGACGGTCAGTCTCCTGTCATGCGAATTGGATGCGGGGAATCCCACATCCAATTTGCATAAGTGTGAACCCAGCCTTAAACTAAAAAAAAAATTAATTAAATAAAAATACTATTCCCTCCCTCTCTGGGGATTTACACTAACAAGACATTTGCCAGCCATACCGCTGAGATGCTGTGTTGTATGTTACTCATTTGTATGTACACTCTATTTTTTCCTGTATTTTTCGTTACTATGTTGTACGTTTTTATGTACTACTAAATATCTGTACTTTAATTGTTCGTGCTAAACCTTTGTCTGATACTGTTACTGAGCGTTAAACTATTGTCTCATTCTATCGCTTACTGAAAACTGACAGGTGACGTAATTTCTACTTGTGAACTTGATTGTTGGCAACCTTCTTTAAGATGTATGTCTTGTTCTTGATGTAACTTTTTTTTTTTTTTTTTTTTTTTTTTTTTATATACCGCACGTTCTGCTATATATGCTTTATCTGCCTTTATTTGCCTTTATTTCTGGTCAAAATGCAATAAAAAGAGTTTAAAAAAAAAAAAAAAAAAAAGGCACGCAGCCTGCAAATTGATGGACAATGAAACTGAATTGTACTTATTATTCAGGCATTAGGTGGACACTGGTGAATTTTACTAGGCTTGCTGTGGTGGTGGGTGGCGCTTGCATGCAAAGCGGTGTTTACTATCCATATTCTTGCAATACAGTGTTCTTATAGTTTGGATTTTTTTTCCCCATCTCTCAAGGATTATGCCTGTCGTGGAGGGAGTTGTTGCTGATGGCCCATTCAATATTGAGGACGCTCGAGTTCCTGTTTTAAAGGAGGAGAGCAAGATGGTGGTGCCTGAGGTACTTTGTGAAGGAAATGGAGCTGTAACTCCTGTGGAAGACAACTGTGCAGCGCATGTGAGTGAGGAACACATGCCGGATATGATACAAAGACAGCCTGTAAAGAATGCTTCTCCCAGTGAACGGGAAGAGGATATGGATGTAACCAAGGATGATAAAGACCCTGTAGAATGCAATGGCCAGATACACCCATTTGCAGAAGACTCGAATAATATTTTGATACAGGGCAATGGGCAATTACAAGAAATCTGTGGCGCAGAAGTAGCGTCTCATGTGGATGTGGTCACGGAGGTCTCCTGGTACACAGAGGAGGCTGGGTTGACCTCTGTATATACTGTGCAGTCATTAGTCATTCCTCCAGATGGGCAACATGCACAAATGACTATGGCAAATGCAGTAGCAACATTTTCCCCACCATTGCTCCTTAGCCCTCTAGCAGATCCACATGGTGCTTTGGGTCCTGAATGCCCGTGTGAAGCCCACAATCCATCAGTATTGCAAGATTCACTTCCTGGCACGCAGGTCACGAACACTGCTGGCGCCCACTGTAGTGAATTACTGGTAGAGCAGATGTCGGTGTTGGAAGTTGGTGAACAACTTCAAGGAATTGCAGAGCCTTCTACTGGAAATCTTTGTAGGGTTCATTTACTGGATACCCTTGTACAGCTGCCAGCTGGGGAGAGGAGACCTGAAGAAATGGTAAATGTACAGCTGGGCTCCATAAGACTGCATGAACAGCTGCTATCTATTGACCAGAATGACCCTTTATTAAATGCTTCTAGCTTGCACACACCAGTGGATAGAGCTTTATGTCAGGAACATCTAAATGTAATCCCTTTGCATGAAGGTCCAGCAGAAACTTTAGTAGTAACCCCCCCTAGCTCCACACTTGTGACAAATAATTCTGACAGAGAAGACCAGTTGGTCCATGGTTTAGTAGACACTCCAGCAGTACCACATGGTACCATCCTTTCAGGGAATGAGGCCAGTGCCCCAGAGCAAAAGCTAGATGTGATAACGTTGAGTCACCACCCTGCAGAGGTGGTGCACAACACTACACCTTTAGACAAAGCCAGTGCACCACAGCATAATCAGGTAAATGTAATGCCCTTGTACCAAGGATCTGCAGTAACACACAACTCTAAATCATTGGTTAACGAGGCCAGCACTCCAGAGAGTGAGCAACAATCTACTACAGACTTTTGTAGAGGTAAACGTAAGCATAGCTGCTCAAGTCCCCCACCTGCCAAGAGACAGCCCTACCAATGCAAACCATTGTCGTTGCCTGCGTGGGCTTTTCACCAGCTTTCTAATTCTGGTCTTGAAAATGTTGCAAATGATCTCCCCAACTTAAAGAAAAGAGAGAAGAAATTTGTGACAAATGAGGACACTGTCGATTCCCCCAAACCTTACTTTAACCCCAAACTCATCCAGTACAATGCTTCATCTGAGTCAGACTGGGATTCAGGTCTTCTGTCTCAGCAACAGTGTAAGAAACAACAAGGTGCACAAGTTGGAGACTTGCGTACAGCCCAGGTCAATCTGGATGAGAGCTGGTATGGGAGAGAGCTTGGCTCTGTGCTGGCCCAGGACCAGAGCTTGGGCTCTCATTCTACCACACAGCCTGTCACTTATGACCTTTATCTTAGTGGCGCGGCATCTTAGGAATAATTTGACGAAGTACTTCTTAATGACAAAAGTTTACCTGAAACTGCTGTTTCCTTTATCGGAGGACACTGGTTAGTTGAATTCCTCAGCTAGCTTCTATCTCAGCAAGGTTTTCTTGACCTCGGTTCTCCAAGATCTAAAATTAACATTTCAGAGAATGTTCCCCTCATAATGGCCATAGTGAGGGGTTGTTGGTGCTTGGACTCGGCTGTAGAGATCTCGCCACTGATGTTCCTGACCTATATAGGCTCCCTTAAAAAAAAAAAAAACTATATATCGGTTTTGGCCTTTTTATCTTTTTTCAATTGCTGCTTCAGAGTCTGGACCTTAAATGCATCCACCCACCCCCGCTTGTGTATTTGCCTTGCTTACATTAAGTCCATTAATGTGTATATCTCTAGCTCAGTCTCCCTCCCTCCTCCTTCCGGGATAGATATGCCGGTGAGCCCTCTGCTTCTACCCACAGCTATTAACTGCATCTTAATGACTCTTAATGGCTTGGAGAAGTTGTAGCTGGAGTTTAAATGTCTGCTTTTAAAGCCTGCGAAGAGCAAGATGATTGTAAAAAAAATAAAATCTCTTCCCCAGAGAGCAGGATGGGAAGAATAGGATCACCGAGTACAGCTCGATCACACCCAGCACTGCAGCAACCAAAAAAAAAAATCTACACTGATATAAATGTTAGTAATTTGTCACTCCGTAATGGAATGCAATTTCAGCTTTCTAAAGCACTCTGAAATGCCAATCTAGGGGTTTTACTATGGAAGTTCATGCCTGGTGATGACCTTCCTTGTGCCTCCCTGTTGCTCCAATGATGTGATGGGCAGCCTCCCTATCCAATAGCGAGCCTAGAAGGGCTGCGCTTGGAACCAATAATGCAGATGAGGTTGTGGTTTTTTTTTGTTTTGTTTTTTTGCATTATTACATCACAATTTAGTGCTCCTGGAGTGTTTTAGGGAAAAAGCTTGAGCTGCACCTAGGCTCCTGGAGATGCAAGCTGTCTTTCTGTGAACAGCAGATTATTTGTTTTATTGCCCGCGTAGATATATTTTTATAGTATAGACTGTTTTTGACCAACGTAGATTTATTGAACTACCTGATCCTTCCCATCCTTCAAAAGGTTACATAAACGACCTCCAAGATTCCGTGTATTGATGCGAGATAGTATTGATTTTCATAAGGGCTGTCCCCCTAACACCAGGGTTGCCAACTGTCAGTAAATTAACGTCTAGTCTGTGAAATCTGCGATATTTACATCTGTCTGTGAATGTTTATTATGGACATGCAAACTGCAGGTCTGTAATGGGCATTCACTGACAGATGTACAAATCATGGAATTTACTAACAGTTGGCAACCCTGCCTAACACCGGTCTTCAGTTGCTGTTTTTTCTAACGAGGAACTCCGTAGTACTTGATGACAACTTAAGCTAATGTGTAGCTAGAGACAATGGCCTTAAAAATAAGACCATGGAAAGGAGTGTGTTTGGTGTCTTGCTGTTGTGCCTTTTTAGTTTCCTTGACTTGGGAGAAAATATAACACATTTTAAAGCAGTGCAAGCTCTTTTGCACTTCTTTTTTGCAGTTGGCTTTTTAAATACCCCAAGAACAGACCAGATTTCTCTGTTTTGAGCAAATCGGGGAGTTGATTTTGCACCCAAACAGTTATGACTCAGCGTTGGCCTAAGTGAAATCTCCATTTGGTTTTAAAAAGGGGTTCTAGGCGCAATACTAAAACTGCAGAGTGCAAAATCTTGTGAAGCTCTGCATATAAACCAATCAGCTTCCAGGTTTTTGGGGTTTTTTTTTAGTTAGTTTTTTTTGTCGGCTTAATTAAACAAGCTGAAGTTAGAAGCTGATTGGCTACCATGCACAGCTGCACAAGATTTTGCACTCTCCAGTTTTAGTTAATCAACCCTGCTGTGTCACACACCCTCTAGTGGATTGTCTAAGAAAGATCTAAAGTACTTTAAAAGACCTTTTTACATCGCTACCGTTTCCCGTAGTTAAGTGTTCAGACTTCAGCCGGTGATTTCTCTTGAGTTAAAGCAGCGTTTCATGACATGAGCAGCAGGAGAGGTGAGTATTTATTTTCTTCTTTTACAGGTACGGCTTTGATTAAAAAAAAAAAAAAAATAGGTTTAGTGATAAACTTTAACATAATATACAAAAAAGTCAAGGGAAAGTGAAACCCCTTAAGGTATTAAATCCAAAAACAGAAATATATATTGTAGCTAACCAATTTTTTATATATTGCTTATCTTTATTTTATATAATGCAGCTTACCAATCCTTAAATGTGATGGCTGCATCTGATTTTCCTTTTACCAGCTTATGATTTGGCTCCTGTCTTATTGTGTTTCAACTCTGGATTGGAGCAATGGAGGCACCTTTGGACAGCAGCATTTTCATTCTGAGAGGTATCTCGTTTGTGCTGGAGAACCTCACTGGATCAGTCGTTGGTCGTGGGTGGGTTGTTGTGTGGGCAAGTAGAAAGGGATTCCTTCAGCAAATTGTGCCCACTATTAGATAATGGCAATGAATCCTTTTGGGGCTTGGGCTGCTGCCTTTTTTTAGTACAGCCTTATGGTAGTTTCCACGTGTAGACTTGGAAAAGTAGGAAGAAAGGAGCGCCCAGTGTCCAAACAAATGCGAATTGGAAGGTAAGGTAAAAGTTGTTTCTTAAAAGTAGCAACAAGTACATTGAGCCAATGTGTTTCAGGGGAAAGAACTCCTCCCTTATTCAGGGCTGTTGCTGCATGCTATTAAATGGGGGAGGAAAGCTCCCAAGCCAGATATATATTTGCGTGGTATCAGAGAGCAGAATGACCGCTGTGCTGGCAGGTGCAGCAACTGCAATCACAGTTGTCATTCTGTCAGCCCGCTCTGATACCACGCAAATCTAATTATGTGTGTGTCGTCCCCCCCCTCCCCCCCCCCCAAAACGCATTGACTCAATGTACTTGTCCCTACCTTTAGTAAATCCTTTTTAACCTCCCTTCCATTTTGCTTTTTTTTTTTTTTTTTTTTTTTTTTTTTTTTTTTTTTAGGCATCATCCGCTCCTTCCCTTTATACTTTTGCAATTCAGTTGGGAGGGTAAGTGTTAGATGCACCAGCAGATTTAGATGGACTTGACTGACCAATAAATCCGGATTCCAGCTAACGCTTCTACAATTTATTTTACCTTTCTGGAGTAAAGGTTTTTACCTGAATTATTAAAGTTGACCATTGTAAGCACCCCTGTCTGTGTTAAATTGGTTGCCTCAACCTGCTAGCAGACTAAGCTGTCCAACAAAAGTGTCAGAGGAAGTTAAAAAATAAGATGTACTGGCAGGACCAACAGGTGAAAATTAATATAATATAAACACAACTTTAAATAATTGGTAAGCTACAACAACATTTTGATTTTTCGGTTGAATAACGCTTGGAAGGTTGGCAGACCTGGGAAGACTTTTTTTTTTTTTTTGATTCGGTGCACAGCATCCACCACATTCTATCAATTATTATTATTGGTGGCCACTCTCCGATTTCCGACTTTTGTACAGCTCCATACAAAAATATTAGAATTGAAAGGGATTGGATGCTGTGGGTTTTCTGAGGAGCAACTGAGTAGCATTTGGTAAAGCCTATGCATGTATCTGGTCCATCATAAATATTGAGACTAAACTGGCATTTAGGATGAATCTTCACTCTTGCCCCAGTTGTGCTATACACAGGTTTGGCTTATACCTCATTAGGAACAACCAGGATTGTTAACAGATTTCCAATGGCTCAGCATAAACAATCCCACCAACTCTGAATTTTTTTATTTTATTTTTTTAAGCTTGCATTGGTTTAAATTATTTTCTAGTATTTCCCAGTACTAGGCTTTTCTACCTCCAAACTGTGAAGTTGTAATCTAAATTAATTTTTTATTGTGATAAAATAAAAGTTTATTTTTATACGTGTGGTATTTGTTCTTATAAGGCCAGGATTGTGTATGTATGTACCTATATTTCATTCTATTTATGAATCTTCTGCCACATTTTCTTGTGGAGAGGTTGTTAATGCGCTCAGAAGTGAGTAAAGCTGGATACACACTATACAACTTTTTAGCTGTTTTTTGATTTCCCTTCAACTATAGTGCAAGGGCCTGCCTGATTGGATACAAATTGAAAGTTTTTAGGTTTGAAGGAAAAAAAAAAAAAATATATATATATATATTTTTTTGGTAAATCTAAATAAAGTTGTATAGTGTGTATCCAGCTTAGGGGCAGATGGGCTTAAAGCCGGTGGTGAGGAGGTGATACAAGGCCTCCTCACTGCCTGTCATACGCCTCGGATAATAAAGCTAGTGTGAACCATCCCTTAAATACAGGTCAGCAAAATCCATTGACTTTTACTGAGCAGTACCTGTGGCAGTTCAGAGGCTACACTTTGACCTGCTTTGCATTGATCTGCATTTTTTTTGGATGCAGCATGTCTTATTCTGGTGCGTTTGAACTGAATGCAAAGTTGGTAAAATATAGCCTTTTTCTTATCAAGTTCTGTGTTTTTTTTCAATGTGAATGCAGCTGCATGCTTTCAAATAGAGTGGTTGACTAGGATGCTCATCAACATTGAACCCTTAGAGACCCATTTTTGACTTTGCGTACATGGACCTTTTTTTTTTTTTTTTAACCTGCATTTGAAACTGATCAAAAGTAGATTTGCTATTAAGGCTGGGTTCACACTAGAGAGCAGAGCAGCTCACAGCAGGGGTCTGGAGTGTCTCCATTCACCGTTTCAGGACTGATTTCGGCCTGAATTTGGACCTGAAACGGACCAATAGACGCACAGGACTTCTGTGCAATTCGCACCGGAGCCGCTGCGGAGATGTGTGAGACGGCTCTAGGCTTTGTGAGGCCTTAGGCAAAACTTAGACATGAGGCCCCACTCAAGCCCTTATAATGGAAAAAACATTTAAGCAATAAAAATGGCTGCAGAAAGATGCACGGATCTAGCACACCGTTCATCAGCACCACTTCCAGGACACTCTCCTCAACCATCAGACATATGCAGCCAATAAGACAGCTGGGACCCAACAAGGTGACAACCCCTCTAGGCATTTTCCCTGTGCCTTGGGAGAACAAGGAGGGGTGTCACTGAGTCATTCTACATCCACATGGGGAAGGAGAGTGAGGGGATTGCAGCGCAGAGAGAGAGGGGTGATGGAGAAGGAGATCCCTAGCTCTGTCCCTGTCTGCAGCCCCTCCTGTGCCCCATGTCCCAGTCTGCAGTCCGTGTGTGTGTGTTGCTCGGTGTGGTATCTTCCATGCCAGCAGGATATCCATGATGGCCAGAAGCAGGCAGGGTCTCTTCTTGTTCTGGATGGGGACAGTGTTCTGCTCCTTCCAGAGGATCTGTTTGGTTTGAGATGGAATGGTCCCTGGCCACCTGCACTTTCTGCCCATCCTCATTTTCTGGCCCCAGTCAGCCTTTCCTGGGAGGTCTTCAGAGCTCTTCTCCCTCCAAGGCTATCGGTGCTTGCTGCCCTCGCTGCTCCTCTTCCTTGCCAGGCCCAGACTGGGACAAAAAATAGGCCTAGCATTTTAGACTGAGCAGCCTATGATACCAGTCCCTCCCCCACTCTCCATCCTGACAGATCCCCTGCAGCAGCCAGCGGGAGAAAGGAGGGGGGAACCTAGAAGAGCTGCAGCGATTGAGGGGGTCCAGGGAAGGGCACAGGGGTGGTGGAGAGTACTGGGGGAGGCAGAAAGAATAGGGCTGGAGAGTACTGTGGGGGGGGCAGAGAGCACAGCAGTTGGGGCTGGAGAGCGATAGGGAGAGCTTGAGAGTACAGAGGGGGGGGGCTTGCCAGAAAGAACAGGGGTAGAGAGCACTATGGGGGCGGAGAGCACTGGGGGGGCAGAAAGAACAGGGCTGGGGGTGCTGTAGATCATTAGTGGAGGGGGATGGAGAGCACAGGGGTTGGGGCTGGAGCACAATGGGGGGGAGCTTGAGAGCATTGGGGGGTGGATAGCACTATGGGGGGGGCAGAAAGAACAGGGGGCTGAGAGTGATGGGGGAGAGCACTGGGGGTGGGACAGAAAAAACAGGGGGCTTGAGAGTGATGGGGGAGAGCAGGGGGGGGCAGAAAGAACAGGGGGCTGGAGAGTGATGAGGAGAGCACTGGGGGGGGCAGAAAGAACAGGGGTCGAGAGTGTTTTGGGGGGGTGGCCAATAAGAACAGGGGTGGAGAGCACGGGGGGGGGGGGAGTGGAGAGCACTGGGGGGAGAGGAGTGGAAAGCGCAGGGATGGGGGCTGGAGAGCACTGGGGGGGGGGGGCAGAAATACAGGGGTGGAGAGAACTAGGGGGGGCATGGGGGAGGAGTCAGGGAGCACAAGGAGGTCTGGAGAGCATCGGGGGGACAGCAAAAGAAGTTGAATTGGAGGAAAAGCGGGGCGGCTGCATATGGAGGAATGGAGCTTTCCATATTCCTCCATGCAGCCGCTGAATGCCTGATTCTCCTCCTCTCCCTCCTGCAAGCATTCAGCGGCTGCATGAAGGAGTATGGAAAGCTCAATTCCTCTACTTCTATCCTGTCTTATTGGAGATGTATCTGCATTGCAGGCAGAGCAGGTCAAATAAAAACCTTTTGCGCTTGTGCTTGAATATAAAAGGTTGTAGTAGACAGCAATGTACACAAGCCATTATAGTAGCGATGGATCTGGGTTCCAACACCAGAATCAAGAAGCTGTGATCAGTAAGTCCTTCAAATGGTTCAACATAGTGGTAAGTTTTATACTACAATTGGACTTTTTTTTTTAATTTTGTGTATGATTTGGTTTGTACAAAATGTAAATAACTGTGAACGTTTCTTTCCACCTACGCCGTCTGAAGACTTTTTGTGACGAGTGAAGGAATGACATTGAAGACTTTGTTTTGCAGAGTGCACCCACTCTGCCAGTAGGACTGAAAAAATAACAAATGTGATGCAGGCAAAATCCTTGTCTATGGGATAGAGAGTGCTTTGTAAAGCTAGAACAGATGTTCTATCATGGGTGGCATTGGGATGCATACAGTGTTGCCAACCTACCAGATTGAAATTTACTGACAAGGCATCCAAAATTTCCTGGCATAGCCAAGATTTTACTGGCATTTCCAAACGTTACAGAGTTAAGTGCAAATTTTAGTATTTAGGCTACAAACAAGTACAATATGCAATTAACAATGTGATTTAAGGTAGATATTAGGGCAAAAAACATATTTCTTATTTTATTTTCGATATAGATAGTAAGTGGCTCAGTGACAGGACTCAGGAGGGCAAGAAATTAGAATATGTATACTGGAAGGATTATTCCTGTAGTGGGACTTTTAAAAGGTAAACTACTCTTGTAAGTAGAGGTGTAGGGTATGAGTATAAGATGTTTATTTAAAGGTGATAGTAGATGAACACAATCTACATGTAAACAGGTGAAAGTACAAAGGTAGACAAGTAAGTATACAGGATGCACAAAATCTGATCACGGAATAAACATGCAATACATAAGGTACAATCCAGAATCCGTTGTATGTGATTCTACAAACATGAAAAAAACAATGTTTTGAGTTTAGGATTGATGTTACTCTTCTTCAGGGGTATAAGATTGTGACCATGACAAAGGATATGTCTATAGATTAAAAACACAGTTGTAAACATAAAATGTAATGGTAGAATAAAAAAATCGTGCAATACTTGTCATTTACAAAGTTCTATTTATACTGACCATAAAGTATTGCTTAGGAACTCAGATATTTTGCATCCACTTAAAAACAGGAGGCGGGTGCTAGTGTCCTGCGTGATGCTGGCTCCAGGATGTCCAGACAGTGGGTGACCAACTGAGTCCCATGGGGGGAGTTTCCCCACAAAGGGCGGCAAGACCCCGATCAGTGTGGCCACGGTCCAGAAAGTGAGGAGTGGTCGCTGGGGGAACAAAGGGGGGAACACAGTGTACCAGGCTTTGCATAGGGACCGAGGGGGTACATAGAAGTAGCCCCCACTAAAGGGAAACCCCCCCCCCCCCCCCAATAGAACACCATACTAGAACCAAAGCAAAAAGTCATGTGAGGTGATCATACCTGATAGCCTGAAAAACACAGATGTCACAGCTATGCTAGGAATATTGCTAACAGTGTTGTGTATAAGTACAAACACTAACACAGAGACCAGGAGCCCATCAGAAATGATTAAGGAGACAGGTAATGGGATGGAGAGGTCTACATATGCGTGTAGTCCAAGTTATGCAGGCTGCTGTGATACCCTGTATGAGAGGGAAAATGAGAGTGTCAGCAGTTATAAGAAGGTGCTCTCCTTGCACAGCGTTAAAGAGTGAAGATATGTCTGGGCTGCATAAACATCAGCCCCTGGCATGAGTGGGAACAACATACCTGTGTAACCTGGGGTTGAGCAATGTCTGGAAGAGGGGCGGTGGTAGCTCCTGTGGATGTCAGGCATAGCGGCTTCAGGCTAAGGCTGGGTTTAAGTAGGGTGGGGCAAAAGACCAATCCCTGTATGTCTGAGGGGTGTGTAGCCGCCCCCCGAGCCATCAGCGTGCGCAGCTGCCTCTGCGCACATGGTTCTAGTAGTTTACCTTTTAAAGTCCCACTAGAGGAATAATCCTTCCAGTATACACATTCATTTGGGATGTGGGTAAACCAGCACCATCCCCTAATATTTAAGAAATTAGAATAGGAAGGCACACACACATGAAGTTGACTCTTTGGTCCCTTTAGTCAACTCCAGTCTAAACAGCACCAACAGTCCCGCTCCTGCCCTGCAGACCCACACAAGAGGCTCTGGCCGCTCTGGCTCCCTTGCACCATGACATCACACAACACCCTCGGGCACTGCCTCCACCAGAGCTGCCCGAACACACTGTAGCAGGCACTCGGATGGTCTCAGCCAGCTCTGGATCGTGCCGAACATCAGACATATATTTTTTACTGGCATGAGAAAATTGCCTGTTTTTTACTGGCTGCCAGTAAAAATACTGACAGTTGGCAACACTGGATGCATAACCTTTGGGAGAATAATGTATTTAGAAGGTGGGGACCAGTCTTATTTATCAAGACTTAAATGCTGGCATCCCCAGTTCTGTGTAACTTGGTGTTGCTGAACCCAGGATCCTGCATTCACTATATCTGGTCTCCCACAGTACACTGAACATGGAAATGCAATTATTTGAGTAAACATAAACTGCTAAATACCTTTTCTCATCAGCAGAATATGACAGTGTTGTGACCTCCGTCAGTGTCTGGCCAAGCACTGGTTAAAGCTCCTTTGTCCAATGAGGCTGCATGACTCCTGACTTTCTGTCTGGACAGTGCAGATTGGCCCTGTGCTGATCACATGCACCCTCCTAAAAGAAAGAAAAAACTCTAGCAATACACACCAAGCTGAGCATGTGCAGATTGCCTCCAAAGCTCTGTTCTATCAGCAGATGGATTGGAGGCAGTAAAAGAAGGGGAGGATCAGAGAAGACGGGATTTTTTTACACCATGCAAAGGCTTTACTGCAGATGTGGACTGATTTGACTGCTGTGGGTTTAGTAACGCTTTAAATTAAAAGGGGTCTTTGAATCACAGCGTCTTTGTATAACTTATTATAGGTTCACATATCTGGGCATGTTCTGGACCCGCAGAGAAATATGCTGCACTTTAGCAGATGCGCAGGGGTGCCATTAATTCTTGATGGCACCTCCATGCATTGAAAACGATAGTGCGTCAAACCACATGGTGCTGCAGCACCTTGCTATTCAGTGTGATGCAATTAAAAAAAAAAAAAAAAGGTCAGGGACTTTTTTTTTTTTTCCCCTTGTATTTTTACTGTCAATGTAATGAATGGGCTGCTTACACACAGATCTGCACAGATATGAATGCAGCCTTAGATACAATTTCTGACAGACAAATGTATTAGGCTCCATGCAGACTGGAGCTCATAAACGGCCGTTCTGAACGTCGGATTGCTGGCAGGAAAACGCTGCTTTAAAAATGCGATATTATCAGCGTTTTGCATTGCCGTTAATGCACGTTTAGCAGCGCTAGCTTTTAACCGCGTTCTCTGCCTCTATTCAAAAGCAATGGTTCCCTATGGGGGCCCATTGATTTGAATAGAAGTCGCATCAGAAGTTGGATCATTATGATCCGACTTGCGGTGCGACTTGTGTGCTGAGGATGAAGGGGAACCCCGCCACAATGAAAAATTGGTGTGGGGTTCCCCCTCAGACAATACCAAGCCCTTCGGTCTGGTATGGATTTTAAGGGGAACTCCCTTCCCCGAAAAAACGGCGTGGGGGTCCCCCCCAAAATCCATACCAAACCCTTTTCCGAACACGCAGCCCGGCCGGTCAGAAAAGGGGGTGGGGACAAGCGAGCACCCCCCCTCCTTAACCGTACCAGGCCGCATGCCTTCAACATGGGGGTAGGTGCTTCATGGCACCCCCCACCTCAAAGCACCTTGTCCCCATGTTGATAAGGACAAGGGCCTCTTCCCGACAACCCTGGCCGTTGGTTGTCGGGGTCTGCGGGCGGGGGGCTTATCGGAATCTGGGAGCCCCCTTTAATAAGGGGCCCCCCAGATCCCGGCCCCCCACCCTATGTGAATGAGTATGGGGTAAATCGTACCCCTACCCATTCACCTGGGAAAAGTGTCAAAAATAAAACACACTACACAGGTTTTTAAAGTAGTTTATTAGTCAGCTCCGGGGGTCTTCTTCCGACTTCGGGGGTCTCTTTCTTCTTCTCCGCTCTCTCCGGCCTCTTCTCCCGCTCTCCGGTTCTTCTGCCGGGCTCCTCCGCTATCTTCTGCTCTTTTGCCGCTCTCTTGCTAGTGGTTGCCCGGTCTTCTCCGTCGTCTTCTCCCCTTCCGATGTTGACACAACACTCTCTCCCGCTGTAATGCCAGGTGTGCGTTGCAGAACGACTTATATAGGCATGGGGCGTGGTCACCGGATGATGTCAACCAGTGACCCCGCCCCCTTATGACATCACCACCTGAGGCATGATGGGACAGTTATGTCTTAAAGGGGGCGGTGTCACCGGATGACATCACCTGGTGACCACGCCCCATACCTCTATAAGTCGTTGCGCAACACGCACCCGGCATTACAGCGGGAGAGAGCATCGTGTCAACATTGGAAGAAGAGCAGAGGGGAGAAGACCGGGTCACCAGAAATTTGCATTCAAGAGCAGTACTGGAAACGCCAGACACTGGTAAAAGGTGTTAAACGCCAAACAAGGCTTAACGCTCTTGTTACAGCGTTAACCCTCGTTTAACCCTCAGCGCTTTGCCGGTGGGTTTGCAGTGCTGCATCATTGATTTCAATGGGAAGGGGCGTTTTAGGAGCTGTGTATTCACCACTCCTATAGCGCTGCAAAGATGCAGCTTGCAGGACTTTTTTTCACCATCCTGCAAGCGCACAGCTCCAGTGAGAAAGCCCTCGGGACACAGGAGAGGCTCTTTATAGGCGCCATTTTTAGCGCCTGTAAAGCACCTCAGTCTGAAAGTACTCTAATGCATACCAAAAAAAAGTAAAACAAATTTCTTCATCAATTTAGGCCAATATGTATTCTGCTACATATTTTTGGTAAAAAAAATCCAAATAAGCGTAATATTGGTTTGCGCAAAAATTATAGGTTCTACAATATAGGGGATTGATTTTGGGACTTTTAATTAATTTTTTGTTTTGTTTTGTTTTTACTGGTAATGACGGCGATCTGCAATTTTTAGCGGAATTGCGGTAGACAAATCTGACTCCAAGTGACACTTTTTGGTGACCAGTGACACCAATACAGTGATCAGTGCTAAAGAAAAACTGATCCTTGTATAAATGACACTGGCAGGGAAGTGGTTAACTACAGGGGTGATCAAGGGGGTTAAATGTGTTCCCTGGGAGGTGTTTCTATCTGGGGGGGTATGGATTCACTGGCAGAAAAGAGATCGTGATTCAGCTTAGATCTCTCTCTTTTCCTCCCTGGACCGAGCAGCAGTGTGCTTTGCTCACTGCTGCTCCATCTCTCCTGTGACCGATCGGTGTATTGCAGCTGCCGGACCCGCTGATTGGCTCCCGCTGTGTCCAATCACACTGGCAGAGTCGCATGTGCGCCCCCTAAACTGCGTGCGCGAAATCACGTACAGGTACGTGATTTTGCGCACATGGGCCGCCCTGCTGCAGTAAATGTATGTGGGGCAGTCCAGAAGCGGTTAAGGGTATCTTGGTGCTCGGATACCTGGAGGACCTCCCCGCTCAGACACCACTCACTACAGCCCCTAGAACAGAGCATAGCCTGCATATGGGTCATAGATACCAAAATGTCAGCCTTGAGACCAGTTCAGTAGTCTGAAGTATTTTGCCACATTTCCCGCGCCCTGCAATGGGTTCGCCCCGAATGCCTGCCCTTGACTTAAGCCTCTCGGTCTGCCTCCCCTTGACTCAAGCGGATACAGCCCAGGTAAGGGTATTTTTGCCACCCGTGAAGGATCTGTGCCCTGAAGGATCAGGTGTGTCAGATAAGGGGCACCAGGCAACCCTCCGTTCGGCTCTATATGAGTCGTCTAGGAAGGATAGTGTCTTCCTTTGAGGCAGTGCTCTATGCCCAGTTCCATTCCTATACAACAGGACATTTTGTTGGCTTGGAACAAGAGTGCAAGCCCTGGATTATCCCATGTCCTTATCTCCTCAGGCGTGCTTAAGCTGGTGGTTGCAGGATCAGAACCTGCAAAAGGAAGATCCTTCCTCCTGGTGTCTTGGAGAGTACTGACCAGACACCAGTCTCTTGGGCTGGGGAGTGACCCTAGAGGGGCTCACAGCTCAGAGGAGATGGTCAAGGGCAGAACAGAGCCTGCCCATCAACATCCTGGAGTGGCGGGCAGTGGGTCTGGCCCCTACGGTCCTGGACAGTGGAGCTTCAGAACTCCCCTATCAGGGTTTAGTCCGACAATGCTACTGCAGTGGCCTATATAAACCACCAGGGCAGTACCAGGAGTCGTTCAGCTCAGGAAGAGGTGAATTACATACTAGCCTGGGCAGAGGGACATGTGCCACTTCTATCTGTGATCCATATCCCGGGGGTAGAGAATGGGAAGGCAGATTATCTCAGCCACCAGCAGATCTGCCCGGGGCAATGGTCCCTACACCCGAGGAATGTTGCAGGAAATTTGGCAGCGTTGGGGATGGCCAGATGTCGATCTATTGGCATCCAGGTTGAACAACAAGCTACATCAGTTTGTCCTAAGCAAGGAATCCCCTGGCAATCCGAGCAGATGCTCTGGTAGTTCCAATGAGCCAGTACGCCCTGGTTTATGCTTCTCCCCCCGATCCCTTTCCTTCCACATTCTGTTGCGCAGGATTTGGAGAGAGGGGGTTCCAGTCATTCTGGTGGCACCAGCCTGGCCCAGAAGGCCCTGGTTCCCAGAGATTGTGATATTGGCAATAGATGGGCCATGGACACTTTCGCACCACCCCGAACAACTGTCTCGAGGTCCTATATTCTACCCCAATTTAAAGTTTCTAAATTTGAAGGCATGGCTATTGAAGCCAGTGTGCTGAAAGATCGTAGCATCTCTGGACCGGTGGTGTCTACCCTAGTGAATGCTAGGTCACTAGGAAGAACTGTCACAAGGTCTGGAAGAATTAGATTGCTTGGTGTGAAGCCAGAAAATGGCATCCTCAGAAATACGTGGTTGGGAGAATTCTCTTCTACAGTCAGCTGTGGAAATCAGATTGGCTTTGAGTACAATCAGAAGTCAGATTTCGGGCCTGTCGGTAATCTTCCAAAGGCCTTTAGCCTCCCATTCGCTGGTCCGAACCTTTATGCAGGGGGCAACTCATTTGATTCCCCCCTTAGGTCACCTACGTGTCCTTGAGACTTAAATTTGGTGCTGTTACAGAATCAACCATTTGAGCCTTTCAAGGAAATTCCATTAGTCTTGCTGTCATGCAAGCTAGCCGTCCTGATGGCCATCACCTCAGCTAGAAGGGTGTCAGAATTGGCACCCCTTTCATGTAGGGAACCATACCTAATTCTTCACCATGACAAGGTGGTGTTGCGTCCTTTTCCATCCTTCTTGCCAAAGGTGGTGTCAGCCTTTCATTTAAATCAGGACATTGTTTTGCCTTATTTTTTCTCTCAGCCTCGTTTGGCGGAACAGAGACATCTGGGGAGTCAGAGTTTATTTGTCTAGATCTGCGGAAATCTAGGAATCAGACTGCTTTTTTGTTTTACGAGAAGGACCCGAGAAGGGGCAGGCAGCTTCTAAAGCTTCCATCGCCAATTGGGTCTGACAATTGATCATTTAGGCCTGTGGGCTGAAACATAAGGCTCCTCCCTTTGGGGTGAGCGCTCATTCTACCTGGGGTCTTTGAACCCTCCTGGGCTTTTCTCTATCGGGTATCTGTGGCTCAGATTTGTAAGGCTGCTACCTGGTCCTCAGTGCATACGTTCACAAGATTTTATCAGGTAGATGTTAGAGCAGCCGAAGATTCGGCTTTTGGCCGTAGTGTGCTACAGGCTGCCTTTTAAAGTCTGATGACTTCTTGTTGTTTGGCAGGGTGTCTCCCTCCCCTCAAGGCTATTGCTCTGGGATGTCCCAGTAAGTAATGAATAGTAGCCTAACTATGTCCCCTGATGTATAGTAAAGAAAATAGGATTTTTTTTATCATACTTTCCTGTAAAATCCTTTTTCTTTGAGTACATCACGGGACACAGAGGTCCCTCCCTTCTTTTGAAGATTCAGTGCTTGCTACAAAACTGAAGTACTTCCTGTATGGGAGTGGTTATATAGGGGTGGACTTCCTGTCTAAGACTTTGTCTACCAGTGTCCATTCACCTGGCGTATAACCCAGTAAGTAATGAATAATAGCCTAACTCTGTGTCCTGTGATGTATTGAAAGAAAAGTATTTTACAGGTAAGTATGATGGAAAAATCCTATTTTTAAAACATAAAGGATATCAAAAGGACATCTATTTAATACAATTGTGCAAATATATAATAATCAGACCTCCAAATGTTAACAACTCATCCTACATGTGGATGTTGAGCCAAACACTTTTCTTGACTGAGTCACATAAGTTAGGGATCTACACGTTTCACAGAATTTAGTCTGCCTCTTCAGGACCCTAGAATATATTAGTAACAGACTAGTTCTTAATTTGAAGAAGCCTAATGGTGGTCTTGAAATATATCTGCAAACAAGATGCATACATAAAAATAAGATAATAGAAAAAACATATTTGACACAACATTGTATCTTGATTTTTAGCTGTATTATGTTAGTTTTACCTCTTTAAAGACCCTGTAAGTACTAAAAAATGCTCTGACCGGCCAGGAATGCACCCCACTTGCTCCTAATTTCCTGTGGACCACATGCCTCTCTCTCTCCCTAACCAATCTTGTCTTTTTAAACCTTCCTATACTTTTGTTTTTCTTGCAGTCTTTAGCATAGTGTGGCAACCTCAGGTCTCTCCTTGTGGACCTAATGGTGTTCACATGTAATGTGAGCACACTCAGGAGTAATGTGAGCCCAAGCTGTGTGAAGAGGCCACCCCAGTGGGAGAGTCCATGACAGCCTGCTTTTTTTTTCACAATAGTATGACAGCCTGCTTACAATAAATGGGTTGGATGGAGTTGACTTTTATTCAACTTGGAAGACTGGCGGCATCTATTGGCTGCGAGGTACTGCAGGGGGCAGCTCCGCATGAAATGCTAGTTTTGCAATAAAAGTTGCATTTTTGTGTGTTTTATATAATTGTGAAGGATTTAAGTGAAATCTTGGGAGTTACACTTTGAGGGGAAAAAACATGTTTAAAGCTTGTAAAAAAAAAAAAAAAAAAAAAAAACACTTGCTGCATTTAATGCTGTCCAAACGATGGAAGAAATGTAGAAAGTACACTGTAACTACCCATGGCCCCCTCTGGCAGACAATGCATAATGATGCTTCATATGTCCCAGCACCACTCCCCTTTGTTGTAGTGGAGCTGCTGTGCTCAGCAGACTTGAATAGGCAACATCTCGTTAATATGCTGATATTCCAGTGACTTGAAAGCCTGCTTCCATTTAACAGCAATGTTGTAGTGAGTCCAAACCCACCCAGCTGCCGAGGAAGTGCGGTTTGATGTACTTTCCCCTTCTTAAAAGAGCACCAGATCATAAATCTTTACCAATAGGATTTTATATTGTACTGTATCCTTATGAGGCTGGATAAAGAGCACTTTAGTGTCTACTGCTGTTTCACAGTGCTGGATGTATTATTATTCAGGATTTATATAGTGTCACGGTGCTCTACAATATAAAGGGAGGCAGTACACTGACAACACCATTCAGTACAGAAGAGCCCCGCTCCTAAGAGCTTACAATCTAATAGGGATTTAAATGGTTTGTTTTCGAGATTTCTCTCTCTTGCTTGGCTACAATTATCAGAGTATCTGTTCCACAATGGCACAAAACTGGAAGATTAATTTTGTTTGCTCTGTTCTTAAAGAAAATCTTTTGGAAATATCTAAAGCTATAGAACAGACACGAGCACACTGATCTTTTTAAGAAGAATTCAAGAAAAAAGGAAGATTTTTCAGGGCACCTCTAAGGCATGATTACATAAAGCATAGCAAACCTTCAATGTTTGAATTCAGATCTATGTTTCGTCATCTCTGTTTCCTGAGCACTGTAATCTGCCATAACTTGGAAGATTTCTCTGATACGTTTGCCTCCTATTGTGAGTCTGTCTGCATTCCACAAGCCTCTTCGTAATTAATTTTCCCACTCAAGGAAGATACTGGTCTCATTATTAGCTGGGGCATCTGGTGGGCAGTAGGTGAGAGAATAGCGAGGGTTTGGTCTGTGTGACAAATACCATATTGTGCTTCCATTGCAAACCGCATCCCTTCCCATTTAAGAACAGAGGGTCCCTGTGCTCCAGTATTAGGTCCTTTCACATTTCAGACCACTATGCACTTTAGCTGCAAAAACAGCCAGACTGGAATTGTATCCTCTCCAAATGTCAAACTTCTATACAACTTTGTTTTTTTGTTTTTTTTTCTAGAGATGTTAGTGTAGTTAAGCTGATCCAAACTACTCACTTTGGATATGCCAGCATGTTCTTAGCTTACCCATTAGGGTCTGATTTGATTTAAAATAGATTCTCTTCAGTCTTTAATTACATAAAACATTCACAATGCTTCTGGTAGTCATAAAACCTAGTAAAGTGTTATTATCAAGTGCTAATTCTTAATGGGTAATTCCACTTTTGTGAGAAAAATTAGCAAATGAAAAAACATAGCATTTACAATTGCTCCACAAGCCATATAGTAATTGAACCCTCCTTACCTTTCCTTTTCAATTTGCATCGGATGTTATTTTCTGTAAACTTCAGTGCTATATGGCAACCTGAAGGTATTCTGTACACAGTTGGAGTACAGAACACCCCCAGAAATGTAATATCCGGCTTGTGTGATTGGCTCACTCGTTTTTCCCAGAAGTCTTCACTAAGATACCAGTCACATTTTAGGCATCCTCTGCAATAGGAATGATTTTCTTGGTAAGATACCCCCCCAATGGTTAATTCTAAAGGGATGCAGACACAAACCTTTCCCAATAGAACACCCTAAGTGCATTCGCTGATTAGAATGAACACAGGCACGCCCATTCAGGAATCAGCCTTCCAAGGACATAGTAGAACATACAGCTTTTTCTTAAAGCGGAGCTCCACCCAAAAGGGGAGATTCACTTGTCTTTTTTGGGGGAGCTCTTCTTTAAGAACAAAAACAAGTGGGACTCTACTATAAAAAGTTTGTTAAAACCCTTACAATGTACAAAGATCACCAGGAAGGTGGGTTTATTTTTTCCTCAACAAAAGTGGAGTTACTCATTAAGTGCAGTTACCTATAGCAACCCATAAGAATGCATTACTGTAATTATCGGCATATAACACACACTTTCCCCCCCTGAAAATAGAGGGAAAATCATGGTTGCGTGTTATATGTCGGTCTTTACCTGGCTACCTCGGAGGGGAGTGACGAGCGCCTCAGAATTACACAGATGGATCTCCTGTTTACTTGGCACTCAGTCACACACAGTCCCACCTCCTGGATGGCTCATAGGATAGACGCCATATGTCCCGGAAGGAGGAGGGACTGTGTGTGACTGAGCGCCGAGTAAACAGGTGATCCATCTGTGTAATCCGACAATGGTGAGGTTGCATTGTTTGGCACTAATCAGTCTGCATTGATGGGCAATAGAGAGGCTGCAGATGGGCACTAATCAGGCTGCATTGATGGGCATTGTGAAGGCTGCAATGATGGGCACTAATCAGGTTGTATTGAGGGGCAATAGAGAGGCTGCAGATAGGCACTGACCAAGCTTCATTGATGGGAAATGGAGAGACTACAGATGGGCACTGACCAGGCTTCATTGATGGGCAATGGAGAGACTGCAGATGGGCACTAATCAGGATGCATTAATGGGCACTGACCCTTGTTTTGATTTAAAGTTCTTTATTTAAAATTTAGGCTTTTTTCCTGAAACTTTCCTCTTAAAATTAAGGTGTGTGTTATACGCCGATTAAATATGGCATGTACAGGTTTGACTTCAGCAGGGTGAGTTTAGTCTGGCTGCATTTAAGAAGTAAAATATATATATATAAAGCTGACTTTTTTCAGGATTGACATACAAAAAATAGGGTAACATGGCGCACTCTGGATATGGCTGTTTGTAACTAATAGATGGATATTGGATAAATTAAACTGGGCAGTAAAATAAGTCACATAAATCAATGAGTCCATGTAAGGAGAACAATGTGCTGTCCTTGGAAATCTGCCAGCTCAAAAGTTAGAAGAGACTCTGGATCATAGGAAAGACAAAGAACAGTGCCTTCTAAGTGTAGCAAGTTAGGTAATTTTAATAGGAAAAATAGACATGGAAATACAAATGAGCAATATATTCCAGCATGGTATACAGTGTGTTCATCCGATCTGTCACCGGGTGATGCCTTGCATCAATGGCTGTGATGGTAGTCCGTATTCTGGCCGCACTGTTGGCTGACAGCGCTTCCGGGTAGCTGGAGCAATGATCGTTGGTGCACAGTGATGATGTTACTTCCAAGGACAAGGTCAGCTGGCGTGAGTGTTTCCTTGTCTATTTTTACTATTAAATTACCTAACTTGCTGCACTTAGAAGGCGATGTTCTTTGTCTTTCCTTTTTTCAGTAATGGACAGAGTGTTGGAGTAGAATACCTGTCAGGTTTTTATTGCTGTCTGTATCACCCCTGGGGAGATTCACCATCTCTATATTTGTCCTTGTGTGCATTGTCACCATGACTGAAAGTGAGGGAAAATCCAAAATTTCGAGTTGAAGTCAGAATAGGAATGGAGGGCAATTAGGACACCTGTTCCACTGCCTGTCTACATGAACAACTCTGCCACTAAAGACCAGTTGCCCTTGATCGGATAGCTAAAGTGGGTACCTGTCTGTCTCTATGGAATCACTACCTTTGAAACCACATGCAGTGAGATATCACTTTGTCGTTGGCCTGAACGCTGATATATATTGATCGACAGCGAAGGGAGTGACATCTTGCTGGCTCGGGTATAGAGGGAAAGATCTACCACAGGGGCAAACAGGCAGCCTCTTGGTAATCCTTCCACAGGTGATTTTGAAAAATTAACAGCAGCTGAATAACTAGTGGAAGAGTCGCCTGTGTGTCATCAGCCTTAAAAAAAATAAAAAATAAAACTTAAACTGGAGTTCCACCCACTTTTACAACTTTGTCTTAAAGGAATGACAACCCCTCCACCACTCGATTTTGGATCATTTTTTTTTCCTTACTTACCTTTTATGAAGTCCCTTGTGTACTTCCGCCCCAGCCTCGCCGTGGCCCAGTGAATCACGTCCTCTTCTCCCCCGCTGCCTTCTGGGACCTTTGTGTGTCCAAGAAGATGACGGGCCATTCAGGAAGTGCCGTGCAACTCGCACATGCACAGTAGGAAACCGACAGTGAAGCCTGAAGGCTCCACTGCCGGTTTCCCTTAGTTGGAATGGTGGCACCTGATCTGATCTGATGGACGGATCGGACTCGGTGGGCCGAAATCGCGGGCTCCCTGGACAGGCAAGTGTCCTTATAAGTCAGCAGCTACAATGTTTGTAGCTGCTGACTTTTTAAAAAAAATAAAATTTGCCGCTGGAACTCCGCTTTAAAAGTGGTTTAACCATTTCTCACACTAGCTAAAGCTGTTTTTGCTAGTGTCCTAGAAGGATGGACACTTGCTTTGCTGAGAAAAGGCTAGCCTGAAATGTCACTTTTGAGCATTGGGCTATGTATTGTGTCACTTTCCAGACCAGTGTGTTCTGTAAAAGTTAAGTACATACTGCTTTCAAGGTCCATAGCCCTGGCACATTCCCAGGGGTGACCCAGTCTCTTCAGTTCCAGAGGGCCCTGGAGTGTATGGTAGTCTCAGGACACTATGACACAAGATTCTGTCATCATGGGATGAGTTAGTTGAATCCATGGACAGATCGATTCATCTGCAACCCGAAGACCAGGTTGTACCCGCCTTGGTAACTCAGGAATCCTTCTTTGGAGGTGGGAAGGTCCTTTCTTCTAGTTTTTTCTGGAAGATTCTCATGGTGAATGACAACCTTTTCAGGCTGGGCGGTAGTCCTTGGCACCCTGTTAGTGCAGGGGACTAGGATGCTGAGGAAGCTCATCTCCCGATCAACAATCCTGGAGCTACAGGTGCTTTGGTCCCTGCAAAGCTGGACCTCCTGACTGGAAGTTCATCTGATCCATATTTGGTTGGACAGTGTCACTCAATGGCATGCTCTAACCATCAGAGAGAATCCAGAAGTCACACCAAGAGAGGTAGAATGGATCCTATCTTGGGAAAATTTCATGTTCCTTGTCTGTTGTTTACATCCTAGGCATAGACCATTAGCAGACAGACTTCCTGAGCTGGCAGCATCTGGTTCCAAGTGAGTGGCCTCTACACCCAGAGGTGTTGTAGGACCTGTGTGAGGGACACTAGATGTGGACCTCCTTGTCTCCAAGTTCAACAACAAACTGGAAAGATTTACAAGATACAAGGATCTTCTTGTGGATGTTGTTGTGGCTTTGTGGAATTGGCACTTCCCAATCTAAGCTTCTCCTCCCCTAAAACTCCTTTTTCATCCAGCTGGAGGACATTCTGGTTATTCTCGTAGCTCTTGTGTGGCCCAGACAGATGTGGAACGCCAACCTGATCTGATAACTAGTAGAAGATATATGGACTCTTCCAGATCTTCTGCCTTGAGGACTGATTTATTATCCTGCTTTATGGTTGCTGGCTTGAATGGCATAGCTTTCAAAACCAAGGTTCTGAGAGAGGGGGGCATTGCTGAATCAGTGATTGCCATGATGCTAAAAGCTAGGAAATTGACTTCTCACAGTATGTGGAAGGCATACTTTGCTTGGTGCAAGTCCCCAGGAAATTCTCCATAGGATGCATCATCTCCTTCTTACAGATGAGTCTCGACCAGCATCTGATCCTTCACTCTATTAAGGGTCAAGTCTCTGTGCTTGTGATCCTTTTCCAAAGGCCGCTGGGGTCCCACCATTGTGCAGGGTGTTTGCCATGAGGCTCCCAGGGTTCACTCCCCTGTGAATTTGTGGGATCATAATTTGGTTCTCTCAACACTTCAAAAACTGCCTTTTGAGCTCATTGTGGATCTTCCCTTTCATTTGCTTAACAAGGTTGTGTTCCTTGTTGCAATCCTGTCTGCAAGGTGTGTTTCTTAGCTGTTGGTAAAATGTTGTAAAGAACCCTTTCTGGTCTTGCATGAGGACAAGGGGGTTGAGGCCTAGAACTTCCTTTTCTTCTGAAGTTTCTGCCTTTAACCAAGACATTGATTTTTTTTTTTTTTGCTTTGACTAACTCAAGTTCATCAGATTTCCCTCTGCTCTGCCTGGATGTAGCTTGTGCTGTAAGTTTACCTCGCAGCTACTGCCTCCTTCAGAAAGACTGGATCTCTTTGTCATTCCTGAGGGTCCCCATGAGGGCGAACCAGCTTCTTGTTCCCTCATTCCTTGGAGGTTCAGACAGACAAGCCATTATTCAGGCTTCTCAATTTAGGAATCAAGTGCCACCATTTCCTGTTGAGGCGTACACCAATATAATTGTAAATGCTTCTTGGGCTTTTCAGCATCAGGCTTCTCAGATCTGTGCCCAAATTCTCCTCCAGGTGGATGCTCGGGCCTCACCTAGTGCCAGGTTCAGGCGACCTCTTAAGCTGCAGGCAGTCCCCAGTTCTCTTGGGATTTTTTGTGGACCTGTAAATGGTTTATTTGCTGTTGCCCATCCCTTAGTTGAATGGCTTTATGATGTCCCAGCAGTCAAGATTTCATGTGTCCCTCCATCCTTTTCTTGGAGTCCGATCAGGACACCGGGCCCACTCTGTTTATAATCATGCCTTTGGTACTACTTTGCTACAAAACTGAAGCATGCTGGTAGCAGGAGGTGTTCTCCTGGGATGGCTTAAATTATATTATTTATTTTTGTTAGCCAGTGTCCAGTCCTACTGTAGACAGCTGTATAACCTGACAGTCAAGACTTCCTGTGTCCTTTAATGTACTCTAAGAAAAAGATTTTGCAGTAAGTGCAAAAATATTTTTTTCAGACATTTAGAATACTTTTTGTGCTAAAACCAATATTCTTCATTAATGCAGCCAAGTGTCCTATTGAATCGCATGAAGCATGAATTTTAAGGTGGGGTCACATTTTAGTGTTCCCCTTTCACTGCAAAAATGCACATAATGTTGTACCACAACAAACAGCAAATAATCCTTGTTTGCAACATGAATGCCACTGCAACGCACTGTACAGGGGGTATAGAAATGAATTGCCCCCCTTTTAAAATAATCACATTTTGTTGCTTTGCAGCCTGAAATGAAGACAGTTTTTTTTGTTTTATCCAGCTATATTTACTCAGTGCAACTTTTAACATCCAAGTGAAAGATATAACACCAACATGTCAGTAAAAAAAAATCAAAAACAGAATCACGAAGTTGGAAAGGATCACCCACTCCTAAAAATGACTTGTAAACTCAATCAGGTGTAGCCAATCACCTTCGGAATGACACGTTAAGCCATTTGACTTTCAACTTTGATCAGCTGTGGTCATTTTGAGTAGCTCAGCATGAAAAGAGCATTCCTGGAGCATTTCAGTCCCTGATAGTGCAACTAAAGCAAACAATCAAAAATGAATGGCAAGGCACTGTCAAAAGATCTCCGGGATACAGTTGTGGACAAGCACAAGTCAGGAGATGGATAAAAAAAAAAGAAAATCGAAGGCCTTATAAATGCCTAGAAGCACAGTGAAGCCTATTATTAAGAAGCAGAAGGTATTTGATACAACACAGACCCTCCCTGGATCAGGATCAGGACGTCGCTCCAAACTGGATGAAAGAACCGGTAGAAAACTGGTCAAAGAGGCTACCTAGAGGCTTACGGCAACTCTGATGCAGTTGCAGAAATTTATGACAAAGAGTGGTCATTGTGTGCATGTGACATCAATATCACAATTCTGCACAGACGTGACTTGTATGGGAGGGTTGCAAGAAAAAAGCCACTCCTCAGGAAAGGCCACTTGCAGTCACCACTGAGCTTTGCCTAATCTCATCTTGAAGATTCTGAAGCCACGTGGAAAAAAGCATTATGGTCAGATGAGACTAAAATGGAATTATTTGGCCTCAACACCAAAGGGTATGTCTGGCGGAAATCCAATACAGCTCACCATCCCAATAACGCCATTTCTATAGTAAAGCATGGAGGTGGTAAAATCCTGTTATGGGAGTGTTTCTCTGCAGCAGGTACTGGAGCACTTGTCAGGATAGAAGAAAAATGAATGGGGCAAAATACTATCAAATTCTTGAGGAAAATCTGTTGCCGTCTGCCAGAAAGTTGTCAATGGGAAGAAAGTTTACCTTCCAACATGATAAGGACCCAAAGCACACAGCAAAAATGACCACATAGTGGTTGAAGGATAAAAATGTGACTGTCCTTGCATGGCCTAGTCAGAGCCCAGACTTAAACTGCATTAGTAGAGACATATCCCAACAGACTAAAGGCTGTAATTAACCACTTCAGCCCCGGAAAGATTTGCCCCCTTCCTGACCAGGCCATTTTTTTGCGATACGGCACTGCGTCACTTTAACTGACAATTGCGCGGTTGTGCAACGTTGTACCCAAACAAAATTGATGTCCTTTTTCCCCCACAAATAGAGCTTTATTTTGGTGGTATTTGATCACTTCTGCGTTTTTTATTTTTTTTGCACTATAAACAAAAAAAAGAGCGACAATTTTGAAAAAAACATAGTATTTTGTACTTTTTGCTATAATAAATATCCCAAATGTGTAAAAAAAAAAAAAAAGTTTTCCTCAGTTTTCAAAAGTTACAGCGTCCACAAAGTAGGGGACAGATTTATGCCATTTTTAAAAATTTATTTTTTTACTAGTAACGGCGGTGATATATATATATATATATATATATATATATATATATATATATATATATATATATATATATATATATATATATTTTTTTTTTTTTATTTTTTTATTTTTTTATTTATTTTTTTTTTTTTTTTTTAAATCATGACTGCGACATTGTGGCGGACAGATCAGACACTTTTGACACTTTTTTTTTTTTTTGGGGGGACCATTGACATTTTATACAGCAATCGGAGCTAAAAATAGCCACTGACTACTGTATAAATGTCATTGGCAGGAGGAAGTTAACACTAGGGGCGATCAAGGCGTTAACTGTGTTCTTACTGGGGGGGGGGGTGGGACTGACTAGAGGAGGAGACTGATCGGTGTTCCTACTTAGTAGGAGCACACAATCTGTCTCCTCTCCCCTGAGAGAACCGGGATCTGTGTTTACACACACAGATCCCGCTTCTCGCTCTGTCACGAGAGATCGCAGGTGCCTGGCGGTCATCACGCCTGCCGGGCATGTGCACCGGCTCTGGGGACGCGCTGCAGAGCGTCTTACAGCTACAACGGCTCGCGCAGGGGAACCAACCTGGTCCGGAAGCGGTTAAACCAAAAAGTGGTTCAACAAAATACTGATACAAGGGGGTGATCCTTTTTCCAACTCAGGGATTTCTGTTTTTTAATTTTTTTTTCTGACCTGTTGACGTTATATCTTTCACTTGGATGTTATAAGTTTTATATATTTTATACAGCTGGATAAAACAAAAACAGTGCGTATCGCCATTTCAGGCTGCAAAGCAACAAAATGTGATTATTCTTTTGTATACCCACTGTACATTAAGCCATGCATGCATTGCAGTAATGAGCATTACTGTAGCACACAGATGTGAATGGACCCTAAAAAAGTGTATGTAAAGATATACATTTTTTTTTTTTTAGTTTGGGATAGAGTAGAAGGGTTAGAACCCCTTTCAGGTTGTTATTGCTATGGACATTTGGGGAAGTCTTTTTTTAATTTTTAAGTTGTCTAGAATGTAAATCAAATCTTGCACTGTGGAAGATTTGATCTGGTGACAACATAAAAGAAATTTCTACAAAGTTAGTTGTATACTGTAAAAGTTTGGGCCTTATGATAGATCCACTTGAATAGTATTAAATTACAAAATGCCTTGTGGTTCACAGAACAAGAGTGGTTCTGTGACTGGCCAAGGGGAGCGGGGGCAGATAAACGACATTACCCCTTTGGTGTATGTGAGCCACAGCTCTCAGCACAGCAGGGTGGAAGTACAACGGACGCTGTATTATCTAGCGTGAAGAAAAGTATAATTTATAGAGTACAAAAAGGCTGGCTGTCATGCAGACCCTTCTGTCTTAATACTTTGAACTACTGTCCCAGAATAAGTATGCAAATAAGAAATTCTGGGCCAGTTCACACCAGGATCACACAGGAACATGTGCATTCCCATTCAATTCCCATGTGTCCCCATGTGGTCTGCTTTGACAGCCCATTAATTTAAATGGGTTGGAAAACACACTGGACTGCGCAAAAAATAGTGCTTTTACTTTTAAGAACGTACTGCACCAGCAAGAAGTTCGCCAGGGCAGTGTATTCACATGCTGTGCAGGATAAGCGCACGGAAAGCACCATTTTTTACGAGTTCTGGTGTCAACTGGCCCTTAAAAGTATTAAAATCAAAGGATTAGTATAACAGCCAGGCAACTTGCAATCCCTAAAGAGGTCAGCAAGGCAGCCCCTTAAGAAAACCTTGTTGAAGAAATACTTGTATTTTGAATTTTGTGTTGGAAATTTATTTTTTATTTTTTTGTCTAATGGACAGGTTGGAGGTGTGATGGTGGCCCTGGAAGATGCTTATGAATACTGGTATCATGCTCTGGCTCTACAGTCTGACGGGTTTATGTGAATATCAAGCGTAGCTAAAATATTTTTGCCAGGTAAAAAAAATTCACGTATGTACATTTCAGCTGTAGATTAAGTTGCCACTTCTGTATATTTACTTCCGAAGGGCTCATGTACACAGGGCAGTTGAAAACGTCTTCTGAATGCTGGAAACTTGACGGTGAAAAACATCCATTTTAGAGAGTTTCAGTGGCGGCTGGTGCTCCATTTTTTTTGCGGGGTGGGGGGCAAACCAACCCCCCAACAGTACCCACCCCCAGTCGGTTGGTCTGTCAGTCATGACATCCCCGTTCAGTCGACAAACCCCTCACTTACCCCATCTGTAACCTCAACTGCCTCTAAACTGCTATAAACGACTAATGCCGCGTACACACGAGCGGACTTTACGGCAGACTGGGTCACTAAGGACGATGTGATCCGCAGCCACCTCCTCCCAGCCATGTACAAGTCCATGGGTTTCTTCGGACTGTAAATGATCCCTTGAAGAAGGCTCTGATGAAGAAGGGTAACCTTCGAAACGCGTTAGCCAGCAGTAGTCCGTATGCCTCCTTCCTGGGACCTGGAAAACTGCTACCACTGGAATAATTGCCTCTGTGCGATTACTATGCGATTGTTCTCTTCGACCTTTGTGAGTAGTTTTTATCTTGTTTTTAATTAAATAAACCTGTCAAGGATAATGCACTAGGCTGGTGCGCTCTCTTTTTTCTTCTTTTCTTTTAACATTAGGACAATCCCATCCTTTGAGAGCAGCAAAGCCGAAATCCATAGTCCTTCTCGAGCTTTTGGGACTTTTTAGCCAACACACCAGTGCGCAAGAGTATTTTTTGTTTCGTCTTTTTAAATGATCCCTTGAAGACTGATGCTGAGTGCCAGGCTCCACCTCCATGCTGACACAATCCTCCTACTCCTCCTCCTCCTCCTCCTCCTCTTCCTGGGTGATCGGCAGGCACGCAGGAACACTGTCTGGATAAAGGGGGCCTTGAGAGGTAAGGAAGTCCTCCTCTTCCTCCCTCTGTTCTGCCTCAAATGCCCTGTCCATTATTCCATGCAGCGTGTGCTCCAACAGGTGGACAAGAGGGACAGTGTCACTGATGCATGCACTGTCACTGCTCACAATCCTCGTGGCCTCCTCAAATGGTGACAGGACAGTGCATGCATCCCTGATCATAGCCCACTGGCGTGGGGGAAAAAAAACAAGCTCCCCTGACCCTGTCCTGGTGCCATAGTCGCATAGGTACTCATTGATGGTCCTCTGCTGCGTGTGCAACCGCTGCAGCATGGCCAACGTTGAGTTCCACCTGGTGGGCATGTCACAGATTAGGTGGTTCTTGGGCAGGTTAAATTCCTTTTGGAGGTCAGCCAGCTGAGCACTGGCATTATATGACCTGCGGAAATGCACACAGACTTTCCTGGCCTGCCTCAGGACATTGTGTAAGCCCGGGTACCTGCCCAAGAACCACTGCATCACCAAGTTAAGGATGTAAGCCAAATAGGGCACATGGGTCAGTTGTCCCTGTCGGAGGGCGGAGAGGAGGTTGGTGCCATTGTCGCAAACCACCATACCTGGCTTAAGCTGGCATGGCGTCAACCACCTCTGAACCTGCCCCTGCAGAGCTGACAGAATCTCTGCCCCAGTGTGGTTCCTGACCCCCAAGCACACCTGCTCAAGCACCGCATGGCATATTTTTGCCCGCGTGCTTGCCTAGCCCCTTGAACGCCTACGGAGCATCGCTGGTTCCGAGGACAAATCAGCACAGGAAGAGGCCATGGTGGAAGAGGAGTAGGTGGAGCAGAGAGGTGTGGCAGAATCACCACTAGTAGAATTTTGGAGGCGTGGTGGTGGAACAACCTCCAACACTACTGCACCCTGTCCTGCATCATTTCCAGCTGCCAGAAGAGTCACCCAGTGCGCGGTGAAAGATAGGTAACGTCCCTGTCCATGCCTGCTGGACCATGAGTCAGCGGTAATATGCACCTTACCGCTGACCGCCCTGTCCAGCGAGCCAAAGACATTGCCTTCCACATGCCGGTAGAGAGCCGGAATCGCCTTCCTTGAGAAAAAGTGGCGTTTGGGAACCTGCCACTGAGGAACCGCACATTCCACAAACTCACGGAAGGGGGCAGATTCTACCAACTGAAAAGGCAGCAGTTGAAGTGCTAGCAATTTAGCCAAGCTAGCATTCAACCACTGGGCATGTGGATGGCTGGGAGCGAACTTCTTTCGGCGGTATAGCAGCTGGGGCAGGGAAATTTGCCTGGTAAATCTGACGTCGGTGTACCTATAGCAGATTGCCCACAAGTACTTGGCTGTGACATGACAGCTGATGAGGATCAATGAGAGGTCTGCTTTGTTCTTTGGCGTGGGTCTTTTAGGAACGCTTCCCAACGAACTGCATGGCAGGTCGACATATGTCTGGTCAAGCATGTGGTGACCAAGTGGATGATGTTTTGGCCACGCGAGATACGCTTGAGACATATGTTGCAAATAGCAGCGGTGGGATCTGATGCACTTGTCTCAAAAAAGGCCCACACCAAAGAAGTTTTGGAATAACACGCAGACAACAGCGCCCTGAACATACGGAGCTCTGCGGTGTGATGCAGTCGGTGTGCTGCCCTTAAGCTGGCCCCTGGAGGGCATCCTGCCTCGTTGGAGATGTGCCTCCTCCTCCTCTCCTATCAGGCACCCACGTGGAGTCAGTGACTTTCTCATCATCCCCTCACTCCTCATCACTGGAGCAAAGCTGGCAGTATAATTTAGCTGGGGGAACATGACTGCCAGATTGCTGTCCCTCTTGGGCACCCCCTCTCTGGGCTCAAGTTTCTGCCTTCCTCTAGCTGGGTACCATCATCGGAGCCTTCAAAACGCTGGGCATCCTCCTGGAGCATGTACCCAACACTGTGGTCAAACAGTTCGGGGAACTCCTCAGGAGGGCACGGTGGGGCTAGGGAAGGAGTGACTGATGCCATTGAGCCGAGGGAAGAGGCCGTGTTGGCAGCTGCTTTGCCAGACAAAGTACCCTGAGCCTGGGTGAGAGAGGATGAAGAGGATGAGGACGGCTTGGTCATCCACTCTACCAAGTCTTCCGTATGTTGCGGCTCAACACGGCCAGCTGCCGAAAAAAAGGACAAGCGTGTCCCACGGCCACGTGCTGATGAGGATGCACCGTCTCCACGACTAGCACTGTTGCCTCTAGACACAGAGCCTGCTTGCCCTCTTTTATTGGCTTGTGACTCTCTGCCTCTCCTTGTTGGCCTTCCAGACATACTAATGGCCTGCAGTGAGATGTAGCTGCACAAAGCTGCGATGTATATATACTGATACTGCAGCTAGCAGAATCAACTGCCTGCCTGTAGTATTATTAGTATGAGAACAGCAATTGTCTTCAAGTATCTTTACGTGCACACTGTGCAGAGGACACAGTACACTAACTGTAAATACTGTAGCTGCCTGCCTGTGGTACTAATAGGATCAGAAGAACACCACCAATTTTCTTCAGGTAACTTTAGCTGCACACTGTGCAGAGCAGGGGCGGATCCAGAGTCTAGTCTCGGGAGGGGCACTGCCAGAAAATATATTTTTTTTGGGGTACATTTATCGGGGAAATGGCTGGTGTTGGCGCTTCAATCATCACGGCACCATGGTTTTTATGGTGTCAGGATGATTGAAGCGCATTATTACCATAATTACATTGTTATAAAAAATTAAATAGTTTAACTCACCATAATGCAGAATCAGTGGGAGCCCCGAGTGTGTCACTTGCCACGTCACCTGTCACTAGATGCAGATTGTCACTTGCCACGTCGCCTGTCACCAGATGCAGATTGTCACTTGCCACGTCGCCTGTCACGTTGCAGATTGTCATTTGCCATGTCACTTGCCACGTCGCCTGCCACTGTGCGGATTGTCATTTGCCACGTCGCCTGCCACGTTGCGGATTGTCACTTGCCACGTCGCCTGTCACCAGATGCAGATTGTCACTTGCCACTTCGCCTGCCACGTTGCGGATTGTCACTTGCCACGTCGCCTGTCACCAGATGCAGATTTTCACTTGCCACGTTGCGGATTGTCACTTGCCATGTCACTTGCCACGTAGCCTGCCACATGTTGCGGATTGTCACTTGCCACGTCGCCTGTCACTTGCCACCTGCTAAGGTGGTCTCTTGTGTCCCAGAGACAGGCAGCAGAGAGATGATGTAATCTCTCTGCTGCCGCAGCTGCCTGCATGGAGGGGGGGAAGTTGAACTGCAGGGATGCAGGGCGGGCGCCGAGAGATGATGTCATCTCTCTGCTCCCCCGCCCACCGGCTCCCTGATTGGTCAGCAGGCAGCAGCCCGCCCACAAACACATTGAGCGGCGGCTCTCCCTCGCCTATGGAGCCGCCCGGCGGCTCCCTCACTTACTCCCTCATTCACCGAGCTGCCCAGCGGCTCCTTCAGTCACCGAGCCGCCCAGTGGCTCTCTTAGTCACGGAGCCGCCCAGCGGCTCTCTTAGTCACGGAGCCGCCCAGCGGCTCTCCCAGTCACCGAGCCGCCCAGCGGCTCCCCCAGTCACCGAGCCGCCCAGCGGCTCCTTCAGTCACCGAGCCGCCCAGCGGCTCTCTTAGTCACGGAGCCGCCCAGCGGCTCTCTCAGTCACAGAGCCGCCCAGCGGCTATCTCAATCACCGAGCCGCCCAGCGGCTCTCTCAGTCACCGAGCTGCCCAGCGGCTCTCTCAGTCACGGAGCCGCCCGGCGGCTCTCTCACACACCCTGCTCTCAGTCACCTGCATTTCTCGGAGGGGGCAATTGCCCCGTTGCCCCCCCCCTGGATCCGCCCCTGGTGCAGAGGACACAGTAAACTAACTGTAAATACTGCAGCTGCCTGCCTGTGGTATTATTAATAGAATCAGAACAACAGCAATTGTCTTCAGGTAGCTTTAGGTGCACACTGTGCAGAGGACACAGTACACTAACTGTAAATACTGCAGCTGCCTGCCTGTGGTATTAATAGGATCAGAACAACAGCAATTGTCTTCAGGTAGCTTTAGGTGCACACTGTGCAGAGGACACAGTACACTAACTGTAAATACTGTAGCTGCCTGCCTGTGGTACTAATAGGATCAGAAATACTGTAAAAACACCTGTCAGTAGGAAGAGAATAACAGGAATGGATCTAGCTAAACTGAATACATTGTGTGCATATATGTGTGATATATGTGTGTGTGTGTGTGTGTGTGTGTGTGTGTGTGTGTATATATATATATATATCTCCTAGGTGGTGTGTGTGTGTGTGTGTGTGTGTGTGTGTATATATATATATATATATATATATATATATATACATACACTGTAAGTGCAGCTGACTCGCCTGCCTACTCTAACTTAAATCAAATGACACTGTCTCTCTGTCTATCTCTCTCCGCCGCAACACACTACACAAGGCCGTCACGCAGGCGGCCTTATATAGTGTGGGGCGTGTACTAAACTCCCTGAGCCATAATTGGCCAAAGCCACCCTGGCTTTGGCCAATTACGGCTCTCTGTACAGACGATGCTGTAATTGGCCAAGCATGCGGGTCATAGTGCAAGCTTGGCCAATCATTAGCCAGCAATGCACTGCGATGCCGCAGTGAATTATGGGTCGTGATGCGCCACCCTATTCCAGAGACCTGTTCTACTATCATTCAGGTCCTGCAGAAGGACTATATTAAGGTAAGTTTTCTCCTTTAACATCACATTATATGTATTTAAATGTATTTTTTAATAAATTTGTATTTTAAACAGAAAAATATTTCCTTTGGTTTATTGCTTGTGTTTCTTTTAGCCGTCTCCTAGGTTCTCCAATGAGCTTTTTTTTTTTTTTTTTGGCCATTTTCTTCAATAGTGCAAACGTAATTTCTTTGATCGATGAGATGACAATCTCTTCTTCAGCTAACTATTATGTTGTGGGCTACACACACACCTTGTTTTTGTTGTTAATGTATGTAATGCGTTAATGATAAAAATATTCATCATTTTCAGCACCATTAATTCATTTTTTGGAGTGCCGAAAATGGCCTGATTGATGCAAATTATAAAGCGCTGTGGGTGTTCTTTACTAAAGGAAAATCCACTTTGCACTACAAGTGCACTGCAAAAGTACACTTGAAAGTGCACTTGTAGTGCAAAGTGGATTTGCCTTTAGTAAATAACCCCCATTGCCACTGTAAACACAAACTTAAGCAAAAAACTGCTATTGAGCATTGAAAGAAGCCACACATTGTTGAGTAGAACATTTTTTACTCTGTGCACATTCACATGTGTGTTTAGAAAAGGGTTTTTGAACAAACCAACATATTTTTGGAATAAATTTTTTTTTTTTAGGACAGTAGAAATATCCTTTTTTTGTAGTAAACAGGCATGTTTTTAAAACCATAAAACAATACACAACTCAGGAACTTACAAAGTTCTACTTTGATAAAGTGAAGGCAATATCAGACATTAGTATGTCCAAACTGTGTTGATATTGCCTTCATCAGATAGGGTGATATCACCCCTGTGAAAGCCAAATTTTGAAGATGCACACGAATTGAGAATCAAAATGGGGATTTCCCTCCTGATCCCATGACTAAGGTCAACATGTGCTAGCTCCCATCATGGCGAGTCAATGGACGAGTTTTGGGGGTGCAACCCCTTCCTCTCAGCTACTTTAGTTGAGAGGAAGGGGTTGCACCCACAAAACGCGTACATTGATATCCCATGATGGGAGATAGCACATGTTGACACATTGTGTGCATCTTCAAAATTTGGATTTCAAAATTTTTTAGAAAAGTTACAAAAATAAAAACAATTACAAAAATTTTGGTGCGTTTTCGATTCTGCCTAAAACATAAATGATGTTTTTGAGTCTTTCTTCCAAATCATTGATGTCTTTCTTGATCTTCTGTAAATCCCTATTGCACACCATGATCTCTCCGATGAGGACGTGTGCACTTGCACATGTGAAATGTATCCACTGGAGCACCTGTGTGGGACACCCTAAAAAGTTTGTTCTGGTGTCCCACACTAGTGCTCCTGCGTCCAGATATGTAAACAGCTGCTGAGTGTCCTCTCCTTACACTGAATCAAGTTTGCATTTCATTCTAGTTACAAACCCATCTAGACAAAAATGTACTAAACTTCTTTGAATACAAATAGGCATAACCAAATGTAGTTAACCTGCATCTGCCAAAAACATTGTATTAGTGGGCGAACGAACGATGTTTACTACGAACGATTACTGTGCCCACGAACCTGAAACTTGCCATTTTAACTGCCATCTTAAACTGTCCAACAGTAAAGAAAAGCACATGGAGCAGCATGCAAGTAATAATAATAATAATAATACGTACACACGACAACTACTTACTTTTTTGCAGCACTCTTGATCCTTCTGTACTGATCCTGCTCCCTCAATTTGAGGTCTGACCAGTGTTTCCTCAGTTGATCCTTGGATCGCCTTACCCCAAAATTCCTGTGCAGACTTTTCACAACTTTAGTTATGATCTTGGCCTTTCTCACATTTGGGTTTGGGTAAGGTCCATGCTTCTCATCATAGTCGGCCCTCTGAAAAATGTCCACCATCTCTACAAAGGACAAATTTGAGGCCTTAAATCTCCTCCGGGATCTGAACGTTCATGGCTCCGGCCTTTCGTTGTTGCTGCTCTCTGCTGCATGCACCTGTTGTCTCTCCGTCATGTGCTCTCCCACTGCGCGAAAAAGAAGGGGCGGGAATATACTAGAAAGAAGGTCAGGGGCGGTCAGAGTTTCACGCATGCGCAGTGTATATAAAGCGGAACACGCGTGCGTCCTACGTATGATCAGTGAGCGGAGGAAGGAGTAGCGGAAGCGCCGATCGTTCTTACGAAGGTACAATTTTAACTTGGGGCATCAGTGGCCTATACTGCTTAGAGATTGAGGCATATATTGGGACAAGATTATTATAGTTTAGCCTGACATTAGGGTTTGTCTTGTGTTGTGTCTTGCAGAGAAAATGGATCGATTCAACCATCATGATTTCCTTCCCCAATTCATTGATTTGTACAGAGAGCTTCCCTGTCTATGGCAGACAAAACACCCCTTTTATACAAATTGACTAAAGAGGAAGGCAGCACTGGATAAATTGTTGGAATTTGTGAAGTTGCAGATCCCCACAGCAGACATCAACTATTTGAAGTGAAATGAAGCAAAATTGGTGGCTTGAGGAGCACTTATAATAGGGAGCACACGAAGGTCCAGGATTCCATGAGATCAGGAGCAGCAGCAGATGACGTTTATCTCCCCAGGCTGTGGTACTACGACAGACTGCGATTTCTGTCAGACCAGACTGAAATCAGGCCATCACTCTCAACCCTTCCTTCCACTCTTCCTTCCACCCCAGCTGAGGCTTCCGACGCCCAACCTGTGGCTTCCACCCAGGGAGATGATGTGGAGGAGCCCAGCTTGAGTCGGGTATAGCATTGTTCAACATATTTCTCAAAATTGTGTGTGATTGATGAACAATAAACTAAAACTACGTCCCTTTTTCGTACACAGGAAAGCCTCAGCCAGGAGGAGACTGTGGAAAGTGGCAGCCAGGAGGTGGCAGGGTAAAGTGGCAGCCAGGAGGTGGCGGGGGAAAGTGGCAGCCAGAAGGTGGCGGGGGAAAGTGGCAGCCAGGAGGTGGCCGGGCCCAGTAGCCTGACCGAATCTCAGGTCCCTCCCCTCCGCCTTCAACAAAAAAGGATCAGGAAGGGGAGGAGCATGGAGGAACAAAAACAAAAAAGTGTAGCGCTATAAAATGATGGGCTGTGGGCCCAAATAACATCTGAAAATTACAAACAATAAATAGAAGAATTATATTGTGCCATAGAAAGTGACATTGTTAATAAAAATGCAAATGATAAAGTAAAACTGGGTGACCATATAAGTGACAACACTAGTAATGCTGCGACTGAAATTTCAATACACGTATAATGCCAGTCTATATGTTTAGAGTTGTGAGACTCTGCAACAAAAGTTCCAGTGTGGAAAGACGTGTCTATCCAAAGATAAATATCTGTGACTGTGATAGGCCCACCACCGTGACAAGAGGAGGCTTACCGGAATGTTTGAACACGCCAGAACATATGTTCTGCGTGTCAAACAGGCTTGTAATGTGGTGGGTAGATTCAGGAGATGTTGATTTCTCTGGGCTGGAGATTCCCTGTTCACATTCAAATGAGGACACGTGGGAAGTAGCCTCTCATATGTAACGGTACTCTGACATTCACAGGTGTAAAGTAGCAGAGACGACACCCTGACACCCGAGACGATGTCCTTGGTGACGAAACGTGTCGGGAAGGTCTCCACTGCTGCCTTTTGATCTAGTACAAGCCCTTTTCCATCTACTATCATGTGAGTGTTTTTAACTTTAATAAACTTTAAACTTTATATACGGAATTACACTATTTGGTCCCTTTTTGCTTCTCCCTCTGCTACTTTACACCTGTGGTCTAAGTGGTGAGTTAAAACCAGAGTTTAAAACAAGAGGTTATAACAGGGGTCATAGTACCTGTGTAGTGTGAGTACCTGATTGTTGTCTGAGTAGTGTGTGTATTGTGAGTGCATGTAGGTCTGCGAGTGCACGTAGGCCTGTGAGTGCACTTAGGTCTGCGAGTGGCCTGCGAGTGCACGTAGGTCTGCGAGTGGCCTGCGAGTGCACGTAGGTCTGCGAGTGCACCAGGTCTGCGAGTGCACGTAGGTCTGCAAGTGGCCTGCGAGTGCATGTAGGTCTGCGAGTGCACGTAGGTCTGCGAGTGGCCTGCGAGTGCACGTAGGTCTGCGAGTGCACCAGGTCTGTGAGTGCACGTAGGTCTGCAAGTGGCCTGCGAGTGCACGTAGGTCTGCGAGTGCACGTAAGTCTGCGGGTGCACGTGGGTCTGCAACTGTTCTGCGAGTGCACGTAGATCTCCGGGTGCACGTGAGTCTTCGACTGTTCTGCGAATGCACGTAGGTCTGCGAGTGCACGTAGTTCTGCGACTGTTCTGCGAGTGCACGTAGGTCTGTGAGTACCTGTGTATTGTCTTGTTGTGTACCTGTGTATTAAGTATTAGTGTCAGGAAGCTAGCTGTTTGGTAATTTGGACACGGTATAATCCCCAATCCTCACTAAATTTAATAGGTACGATGCCCGGCGGGTGTGGAGAGGCGACTCTTTGTACATCTTGCTGCATGTATGCCGATGTATGACTGGGCTGACTTCTCAGTCGATAACCAGTTCTATAGAAGGGACGGACTGCACCTAAATGAGGAGGGTGCAGATCTGCTGGGAATGAAGATGGCCAAAAAGTTAGAGGGGTTTTTAAACTAGGCGATGGGGGGGAGGGTCCAGAGGTAGAGATAGTCAGCGCGGAAGATATTCCAGAGGGTAGTATTGGGGCATTAGTGGTAGGTTGACCAAAGCACAAAAACACGAGGTAAGTATAGTAGCAAGTCCTAGTTGCAATCTCGAAACACCCAATACGAGGACAATATGCGACCGGTCTAAACTATGTGGCATGTTCACCAATGCCAGGAGCATGGCGGACAAGATGGGTGAACTAGAGATACTGTTGTACGAGGAGGATTTGGATTTTGTGGGAATTTCAGAGACCTGGTTCAACAGCTCTCATGATTGGCTGGCAAACATTCAAGGGTATACCCTTTACCGCAAGGATAGAGGGGGTAAAAAAGAGGGGGGTATGCCTATATATCAAGAATAGTGTACAAGTGAATGTGAGAGATGACATCACTGAGGGAGCTAGGGAGGAGGTGGAATCCTTATGGGTAGAGCTCCAAAGGGATGAAGCTAAGGGGAAAATAATACTGGGAGTATGCTATAGGACAGCTAACGTGAGGGAGGAAGTGGAGACAGATCTCCTATCACAATTTGGATTAGCAGCAAGAATGGGAAGTGTTATCATAATGGGGGATTTTAATTATCCAGACATAGACTGGGTGGAGGGAACTGCGCATTCATTTAAGGCTCGCCAGTTCCTTAATGACTTGCAGGACAATTTTATGGGTCAGATGGTAGACGCACCAACTAGAACTAAAACATTACTGGATCTATTGATTACCAATAATACGGACCTGATCACGGATGTAGAAATACGGGGGAATTTAGGTAACAGCGATCAATAGTTTCAGTATAAATCACACAAATAGGAAACATAAAGGGAATACAAAGACACTGAATTTCAAAAGAGCCAACTTCCCTAAACTACAAACCTTGCTAAAAGGCATAAATTGGGATAAAATATTAGGAACAAAGAACATGAACGAGAGATGGGTTTGCTTTAAGAGCATATTAAATAAGGGCATTAGCCAATGCAGCCCATTGCGTAATAAATTTAAAAGAGCGAACAAAAGTCCTGGATGGCTTAACTCCAATGTAAAAATGCATATAAAAGCAAAGGAGAAGGCCTTCAAAAAATACCAGGTTGAGGGATCATCCTCAGCATTCAGACTTTATAAGGAATGCAACAAGAAATGTAAGGGTGCAATTAGGACGGCTAAGATAGAACATGAAATACACATAGCGGAGGAGAGCAAAGAAAATCCCAAGAAATTCTTTAAGTATGTAAACAGTAAAAAAGGGAGGACAGCCCATATTGGCCCCATAAAGAATGAGGAAGGACATCTGGTTACAAAGGATGGGGAGATGGCGAAGGTATTGAATTTATTCTTCTCCTCAGCCTTCACGAGTGAATCGGGGGGCTTCAGTAACCAAAACTGCAGTGTTTATCCTCATGACACAACACAGGAAGCACCTCCATGGTTAACAGAGGACAGAATTAAAATTAGATTTGAGAAACTTAACATTAATAAATCACCGGGACCAGATGGCTTACATCCGAGGGTACTTAGGAAACTTAGTCAAGTGATTGCCAGATCGTTGTTCCTAATTTTTACAGACAGTCTACTGACTGGAATGGTACTAGCTGATTGGAAAAAAGCCAATGTAGCACCAATATTTAAAAAGGGCCCAAAATACATCCCTGGGAATTACAGACCAGTTAGCCTAACATCAATAGTATGTAAACTCTTGAAGGGGATGATAAGGGACTATATACAAGATTTTAGTAATGAGAACGGTTTAATTAGCAGTAATCAGCATGGATTCATGAAGAATCGTTCTTACCAAACCAATCTACTAACCTTCTATGAGGAGGTGAGTTGCCATCTAGATTAAGGAAGGCCCGTAGACGTGGTGTATCTGGATTTTGCAAAAGCATTTGACACAGTTCCCCATAAACGCTTACTGTACAAAATAAGGTCCGTTGGTATGGACCATAGGGTGAGTACATGGATTGACAACTGGCTACAAGGGCGAGTTCAGAGGGTGGTGATAAATGGGGAGTACTCGGAATGGTCAGAGGTGGGTAGTGGGGTTCCCCAGGGTTCTGTGCTGGGACCAATCCTATTTCATTTGTTCATAAACGACCTGGAGGATGGGGTAAACAGCTCAATCTCTGTATTTGCAGACGATATTAAGCTAAGCAGGGCACTAACTTCTCTGCAGGATGTGGAAACCTTGCAAAAAGATCTGAACAAATTAATGGGGTGGGCAACTACATGGCAAATGAGGTTCAATGTAAAATATAAAATAATGCATTTGGGAGGCAAAAATATGAATGCAATCTATACACTAGGGGGAGAACCTCTGGGGGAATCTAGAATGGAAAAGGACCTGGGGGTCCTAGTAGATGATAGGCTCAGCAATGGCATGCAATGCCAAGCTGCTGCTAACAAAGCAAACAGAATATTGGCATGCATTAAAAAGGGGATCAACTCCAGAGATAAAACGATACTTATCCCACTCTACAAGACTCTTGTCCGGCCACACCTAGAGTATGCTGTCCAGTTCTGGGCACCAGTCCTCACGAAGGATGTACTGGAAATGGAGCGAGTACAAAGAAGGGCAACAAAGCTAATAAAGGGTCTGGAGGATCTTAGTTATGAGGAAAGGTTGCGAGCACTGAACTCATTCTCTCTGGAGAAGAGACGCTTGAGAGGGGATATGATTTCAATATACAAATACCATACTGGTGACCCCACAATAGAAATAAAACTTTTTTGCAGAAGAGAGTTTAACAAGACTCGTGGCCACTCATTAAAATTAGAAGAAAAGAGGTTTAACCTTAAACTACGTAGAGGGTTCTTTACTGTAAGAGCGGCAAGGATGTGGAATTCCCTTCCACAGGCAGTGGTCTCAGCGGGGAGCATTGATAGCTTCAAGAAACTATTAGATAAGCACCTGAATGACCGCAACATACAGGGATATACAATGTAATACTGACACATAATCACACATAGGTTGGACTTGATGGACTTATGTCTTTTTTTCAACCTCACCTACTATGTAACTATGTAACTATGAGATCACAAGAAATAATAAAGAAATTAGTTTGTCAGAACTCTGTGTGAATATCAGCAGCAAAACAACTTCATAATTCTAGCATTATAAAGAAGAAGAGAATGCGCTGCATTAAAAGATTAAAAAATGTGCAGCGTCACAAATGTGCTATCTCCATTAGGAATGCTAGTTTTACCAAACTGAGCACTTCCGTCTCGTAGCTTGATTCAGAGCATGCGTGGAATTTTGTGCGTCGGAATTGTGTACACACGTTTGAAATTTACGACAATGGATTTTGTTGTCGGAAAATTTGAGAACCAGCTCTCAAATTTTTGTTGTCAGAAATTCCGACAAAAAATGTCCGATGGAGCCTACACACGGTCAGAATTTCCGACAACAAGCTCCCATCGAACATTTGTTGTCAGAAATTCCGATCGTGTGTACGCAGCATAACAATAAATTCTTAAGCTGGCCATACATGGATTGAAATTTAGCTGGTTCAGCAGAAACCGTCTGAATTTCGACCAATGTATGGCTGTTCCCATTTATGAGGAGTTGATCTAATGATTAACTCCTTGAACGGAACTGTTGGTGTATTGACGCTCGATCAGCCCTTGCAGGTGATCACTGTATTCTGACAGCAAAAGAGTCCCGCTGTCAAAATACAATAGTGCAGTGAGGGGATTCCTCCATCGAGCTCGAATGTGTGCATAGGGGGATCAGTTCATATGCTTTATTATTATTATTATTATTTTATTATTATAGTCTCTATATCTCTTTCGGCTGGTGCTAAAAAAAAATCTAGGGGGCGCAAACTTCCCTCCCAAGTCCGCACTCGCCCTACAAACAGAGCCCTCCAGCAGTCGCGTCTCCCCTGATACCTGGCGCCGCAGTTTGGGGAACTGAACTTTGACGGTGCACTCATCAAAATACTCCCTGACCTTTCCAGAGCCACCTTGCACCGATGGGCTATGCCACACCTGGTCCTAGATGTTACCCATTGGTCAAACACCACATACAGGTGGGGATTCCCCCTCTCGGCCACCTTCCGCAGGGACCAGCGCTCCTTTACCATGTGCACACCAGGAGACTTGCCCGCTCTCTTTACGTTTATGGGAGCTAACTCGTCCCAGTCCAGAACTGGCTGATGTTCCTGCCCTGGCCAGCGCGGGCTCAGGGACACCCTGGTGGACCTCTCAATCCCTGCCGCAGAGAACACTGAGACACTCCCAGGCGCCCTCGATGAAAGTCTAACGTGAGTCCTGTTCCTCGCTGGCCACACCAGAGATGCTCTCCCTCTGACCAGCTCCGATGACCCCACCGGCTATCTCAAGTTCCAAAGTGATTCAATCAACTACGCTTTTTGCTGCACTCCCAACAGCTTCTGGAGGACACCCCGATCCGTCTATGTCCAGGATATGGATGCTGACATCTCATCGCTCCTCCATGGTATACCCAATGCAGGTAACTCATTGCTTATGGACACTTGTGTCTATGGTGCCAGACGGCATAACTACTACCTTACGTACATTCCCATGACTCCTCTCTGTCTGCCTCCCTCTGGGTCCCCTGTTTGCCTGAGCTGCCCACTTCATACAGTCTGAGAACAACAGGGTGACCGGTGATTCCATCACTGCTGTGCGCAATCGTTATTGATCCCCGGCCATTGCTTTATTAACCACCTGTCCACCCCTAGCAGAGCTGACCAAGACTGCGCACCCTAATGGGGGTCTTAGTGGCTTAATTTTTGAACCACATGCTTCTGCTGTGTAACTATAGATGGTACTACAGCGCACTGTGGAACTAACTGTTTGATGCTAAGTGGGACACGGGGAGCAGCCACTGTTGCTGACACCATCTCTTGCGACCTGTATGCTGTTCTGAGGGGTGGGCAATGTCTCCTACAAGTTTTTTTGTTTTGTTTTGTTAATGAAAAAGTGATGAATCTCTGTCCATACTTAGATTGGGGTGAGGGGGGGGGGGATTGTTAGATACGGAGGGATGGCCACTCATGTCTCTGCCTTGACTTCTGCTGACAGCCTCCTGTCTGAAGAGAGGGAGCAGGATGGGACTCTGAAGGGATGGGCCCTGGTGGAGTTTCTGCGGATTCTACCCGGGAACGATTTGAGGCAAAGAGAGCGATGCTACCAAGACATTGCTATTGGGAGACAAAGATGCACAAGTGGTAAGCTATACTGCGCTGGAGACCTACCTAGTAAGTGAGGTCTTCTACCTGGCAACCTACAAAACACCTGAGCCCTAATGCCCGAAGGAGGATCTCTGGGATCTCATTCGGCATAGCTGCCCTCCCTACTCCACTGGTTATTCCTTTTTAGATACATTGGCGCCCCCGGGTGAGACTAGGCCCTCCCTGCCCCGATATTGGAATTGTGAAGTGCCCCATGCTGGTTGAAGTTACACCCCTGAACTGCAAATATGCTGGAGAGGTTGTATTCTTACTGTTTGGGTTGTGTTTATATTTTATATTACATGCTGTTGATGTTGTTTGCTGCTGGGTGGGGTGGGTAGGGGCCACTCCTGTTAGGCTTCTGTCTACCCCCTCCCCCACTTAGATTGGTGCACTTCCCCAACGGCGACGTGGGTTGGAGTGCACCGATGGCAATCTTTTGCCATTGTAGCTTCAGGGGTCGTGTCTAATCACGTGTCCCCCTGAACCTGCTTGCTGATTTAGCACCTGCATATCTTTTTCTTCTCTATTTCCACACTTCTACTCTATCTGTACCCTTTTGATTATTTCAACCCCCCTCTTCTTCCTCTTCTAGGACTAGATTCTGGAAGTTAAACAAAAGCCTCCTGCAGACCCCTGAAGTAGTGGAGGATGTTCAAAAAGAACTGAATATGTACTTTCAGACCAATAAACAACCTGACTATGATGTGGGGATCCTGTGGGAGGCCCACAAGGCAGTTATGAGAGGTATCCTCATCAAGCATGGAACAAGGCTTTAAAAGACAACGGGGGGGGGGAGAAACTCTCATCCCTTCTCAACGACATCTACAAAGTGGAGGCCCAACATAAACACGCCCCAACCCCGGCACTTGAAAGGGACCTCTTATCCCTTCGCAAACAGACGTCAGACTTATTGAAATACCAAGCCAAAGCAGCCATACAAAGATGCTGAAGACTCAATTATGATTCTGGAGATAAATGTGGGAGAATGTTGGCCAGATCCATTAGAGAACAAAAATTTGCTTCATATATCCCTCAAATTAATAATCCTCAAGGCCAAAAAAAAGCAGCAACAGCTCCGCCTCCATGGGAGGCTCCCGCCGAGTGACGCTTCTCGATGACAGCTGTTATATAGCTGAGGGCGGGGCCACTCGGTGACGTAAACAGGCAATCCCGCCTTCCTCTGACGTGACGTGGCATCAGAGGGGGCAGGGTCACCTGTTTACGTCACCGGGTAAGATGGATCTACATCGCGGGACATTTTTTATTTTTTAATAAAGGACTTGTCCCAAGGTGCCTCCTGTCTTTTTTTACTATTTTTGACACTTTTTTTTGTGTGAAATTGTAGGGGTACCCGTTACCAATTCACATGGGGGGGGGGGGCTGGGATCTGGGGTTCTTTGCCTGTGCTTGCTCTTATCAGTTACATTGTTCCAAACTATCTCTAAGCACTACAGAACTATTCCTGCCTATGTTATAAGAAAAGAGGAACAAGTGTTCTGTAATAGTGTCCTTGGGTGACAACACTGCTCCTCAAAATCAAGGCAGTAATGCCTATTTAAAAAGAAAAAAAAAATTACTTGCCTTTTGTTCTGTTTCTACTTACTTTGTCATATGAGGAACTGTTGGTAAGTTTATAGTTATGTTGTTTAGATCAGGGGTAGGCAACCTTTCAGAGGTTGAGATCTAACTGGACAACACTGAGATCCTGAGCCAGCCATTCACACCCTCTCCCCAGCCCACCACTGCTGTAAGCACTGGAGGGACAGAGTAGAGTGGAATACATTAAGGTTTTAAAAAAGTTTAGACTTTAGAACCACTTTAACCTCCTAAATGCAGCACCACAATGCATGCTGTTGCAGGGTGACTCCATTCACTTGATTGGGTCACATTCAACAGGTGATAGTGCCCACGGAACGCGTCACTTTTATAATTCATGCTGCAGCTACAGCATGTGTACACCTCTGCGGGTAAAGGGGGAGAAGTGGGGGGGGGGTAAAATTCGTGCTTAACCCCCCCCCCCATATATATAAAAAACCTAAGGCAGTATCCATCTACTGGAACCTGAATTTTATTTATTTATTTTTTCTATGATCATATTGAGCTAGGATCTCTAATATGTTGATATATTCTATTCTAAGATGGTACTATCACAGTTCTTTGTACCCTTTAAAGGATTTAGTGTACAATTCTCTAGTATTAGGATTGCTTGTCTGTGGCCTCTGACCGTATTCATGGCTTGACTTGCTCTGTGCCAAGTACCACACTGACATCTGTCCCCTTTCCTGCTCGCCTCCATACATTCAGACTGTGTACACTTTGTTTGCTCTACTGGTTAATACACACAGATCAAAGCTTCATAAATTAATTATTCACATCCCACAGGTAGGAAACATTCTCTAGAAATATTCATTATTTATGCAGCGCAGTATGCATTAAACCCAAACATGGACTGTATCTACTCTATACTATTACACAGAGCCTCCATTATTAATGCTGCCTGGAAAGCATTATTACCTAGACCTATACTAGGAGGAGGCCAATAGATCTAGGGGGAGGGGTTATGTGAAGTAATAATAGGAATTATCGAGAGTAATGGCAGGAGTTCGTGGCACTTTAGCTGCATATGGACTCTATATCCTCCCACTTATGCAGGTCATATGGAACAATCATGTTCAAGGTAGTGATTCTATGAAGACATTACGGGAAGATGTAAAATAAAGGGAGGACATAGGGAAATTACCATTTCTAAAACTTACCTCCCTTTTCAATCAGTCAGTACCTTACTGGCATCACCAGAAGCATGTCCACAAGCTATATGCTTCTGATCCCTTACATAGTAAATGTACTTGAACTCTGGGCCACAAGAGCGCCAGGCCTCATCCCAAACCTCACCCAGAGCTTGCAAGTTGGGTACTTATTTGATTCAGACGTGTCCTACTGCTCTTGTGGTCCTGATTTTGGTACACTTATCAATAGGCCCATTCACAATATGAACTGTGTATGTTCCTGTGCAAATCAGCCCCAATAATTTTGAATGGGATGAAGTCACACCGCACCAAAAGTAATCCATGCGCTACTTTAGGAAACGCACTGCAAGTGGATTGCCACAATCCAGTGTGGGCAAACACGGTAAGTTCGGGATGTTGTTCACACCTTGGCGCCAGCCCTTTAAGGGCCATAAAATGCGGGGGGCGGCCGTGATTGGTTGTCACGGCGGTCACATGATCAAAACTCCCAATCGCAAGCAACGTTTGTTACCCGCCGGTCACTGTGCTGTTCTGTGAAGCCCTCAGTAGTTTGTTAGAAAACCTTAATGAACAAACCGCATCCTGAAGGCCAAGGAGCACACCAGACAGGTTGGGACAGGATAAAGTTGTGGAGAAGATTAAAGCAGGGTTAGATTATAAAAAAATCCCAAGCTTTGAACATCTCATGGAGCACTGTTCAATCCATCATCCAAAAATGGAAAGAGCATGGCACAACTGAAAACCTACCAAGACATAACCATCCACATAAATGGACAGGCCAAGCAAGGAAAGCATTACTCAGAGAGAGAATCTGTCCACAAGATAACTGTTAGTCGTGCACTCCACAAATCTGGCCTGTATGGAAGAGTGGCACGAAGAAAGCCATAAGAAGTCCCTTTTTCAGTTTGCGAGAAGCCATGTGGGGGACACGGCTAACTTGTGGAAGAAGATCAGATGAGACCAAAATTGAACTTATTGGCCTAAAAGCAAAACTCTATGTGTGGCGGAAAACTAACACTGTACATCATCCTGAACACACCATCCCTACCGTGAAACATGGTGGTGACAGCATCATGTTGTAGGGATGCTTTTCTTCAGCAGGGACAGGGAAGCTGATCAGAGTTGATGGGAAGATGGATGGAGATAAATACAGGGCAATCTTAGAAGAGAACGTGTTTATAGTCTGCAGAAGACTTGAGACTGGAGCGGAGGTTCACCGTCCAGCAGGGCAACAACCCTAAACATACAGCCAGAGTTACAATGGAATGATTTACATTGAAGCATATTCATGTATTAGAATGGGCCAGTCAAAGTCCAGACCTAAATCCAATTGAGAATCTGTGGCAAGACTTGAAAATTGCTGTTTACAGATGCTCTCCATCCAATCTGACAGAGCTTGAGCTATTTTCCAAAGAAGAATGGGCAAAAACTTCACTCTCTAGATGTGCAAAGCTGGTAGACATTCCCAAAAAGGCTTGCAGCTGTAATTGCAGCAAAAGGTTGTTCTACAAAGTATTGACTCAGGGGGGCTGAATACAAATGTACACCACACTTTTCACATATTTATTTGTAAAAAATGTTGAAAAACATTTTATTATTTTCATTTCCCTTTACAATATGTCAGTCTATCACATAAAATCCAAATAAAATACATTAACATTTTTGGTTGTAACGTGACAAAATGTGGAAAATTTCAAGGGGTGTGAATACTTTTTCAAGGCACTGTATATCTTATACAGCTTCCTGTGATGGTGTAGCAACTATGCTGCACTGCTCCTAAATTCAGAGCAATGTTGTAGCTCTCAAGTAGGCTGAATTTGCTTGCACTACAGTGGGATAAAAATCCTGCAGGAGCTGTGGCTAACCGCTTTTAGGTGTCCTTTTATGAAAGTGCGGTAAAATACCGCTTTTCAGTTCTCAGGCATTCTCAGAGGAGATCGCTCTCCTCTGAGTGCCTGTTTATGAAAGTGTGTAGATCGCTTCTCATGTTGAGTTGAGGAGCGATCTACAAACGCTGAGAACTCCTGAGAATGGCTCCTCTCATTGTATTCTCGTGTGATATAGCGGGATTACAGTATGAGGAACCATAAAATACAAAAGTTTAACACAAATCAGCACACATTATTCCCCAACATATTAATAAAATAATAAAGATAAATTCCCCCTACACAATATACATTAACCTAATTATAAAAAAAACATTGTTTTTATCAATATTTAAAGATCATACATGTCCCTATTTAAATGTGAATGGTGTATAGTAAATGAATGTAATGCACATATGTATTGCAGCTATACACCATTCATATAAATGCAAAATACATTTATAATCATTAAAAAAATAATTTTAATAAAGTATACAAATATAAATATTTATTAATAAATTAAAATAAAATATATTTCATTATAGATAAACATAAAAATTGATAAACTGGTGCGATGCGAGAACACTGCGAATCCACTGCGGGTTCCCGCATCGCACCGACTCGCATGTCAGTTCACACTGCCATATGCTAATCGCTGGGGAGTGTCAATACATTGTTAAGGACACCCCCAGATCAGCTTGCATATCGCACTGCGAACTGACAGTTCGGACATGAATCGGATCGCATATGTGTGAACACACATGCGATCCGATTCTGGTCCGAACAGAAAAAAGGGTCCTGTGCGTGTTTGCACCGAATGCGGTGCGATATCAGCCATACTATCTGTACAGCTGATATCGCACCGCACAGACATCGCATGTAATGTGAATGGCAGTTTGCTGCAAATAACATGCGATGCCTGTGCGATGTCCGGCATCGCACAAGTGTGAACTGGGCCTAAAAGTTAACACCCCCAAATCAGTTCGCATATCGCAGTGCAATCTGCAAACTCGGACAGTAATCGAATCGCATGGGTGTGAACACACATGCAATCCGATTCTGCTGTGGACCAAAAAAAGGGTCCTGTAAGAGTTTGGTCCGAGGGCAATGCAAATTTAGCAATACTATCTGTATGGCTGAAATCGCATCGCACAGAGATCGGATGTGATTTTGCACTGCGGTGCGAATCACATCCGATCTCGGACACCGCAGCAGTGGGAACTGGCCCTAAATCATATTGCATTTGCACCAAAATGGTACAGGACCCTTTATTTGGTCCACACTGGAATCGGATCGCATGGGTGTGAACACCCATGCGATCCGATTCCTGCACCCTTACATAGTTCGCACTGCGATGTGTGAGATGATCTGGGGGTGTCATTAACTTTACATTGACACCCGCAGTGGTGCGCAGATGTCAATGTAGGTGCGATGTGAAAACCTGCACAGGAATCACGCTGGTTCACGCATCGCACAAGTGTGAACCCAGCCAGAGACGTGAACATCTAAAAAAAAATATATATATATATATATATATATATATATCTATATATAGATACATATATATATATATATATATATGTATCTATATATAGCTATATATATAGATATATATATATATATATATATATATATATATATATAGATGTGTATATATATATATATATATATATATATATACATACATACATATATATATATATATATATATATATATATATATATATATACACTATAAATTCCTATCCTGCTGGTTTTGGGGTGTGTAATGGTGGGGAAGATGTGCTCTGACTGTTTGGTGAAAGAAAGAAGTCAAAAGACTTCTTTCTTTCTCCAGAATATCAGCCAGTTTCAGGCTTCTCACTCTGATTCTCCACTTCTGAAATGGTGAATCAGAAAGTGAGAATTCTGTCACAGATCGCCAGTGAGGTGTGGAGATCGCACCTTCATAAACTGGCCGTTTCTGTGAATTCTCACTGTGCTGAGATAATCAGCGGAGAACATGTTCTCCGCTGATTATCTCAGTTTCATAAACTGGTAAAGCGCTGAGATCAGCGGTGAGACTCGGGATCGCCGCTGATCTCAGTTTCATAAAAGGACACCTTAGTTTGTCAATTAGCACCTGGCTGTTGCTTTCTGGATTGAAAACACTGCCTCCTTTGTTGTAACCACCCCTTGGGAGCATGTAATACACAAATGAAGGAGAATTTGGCTCAGTCAGGGAAGGTAAAAAAAAAAAAAAAAAAAGTTTTTTTGTGCTTACTTTAGGAGGCTTGTACATCACATAGTTTGTTTGGCCAGCCAGCGGGACCAGTGTATCTTTCAACGCGGCCCATACTACATCTCTGGTCACAGTGAGGTTGGCATTCTTCGTTGCACCCTCCATTGCATTCGAGCAAGCTGTTAGCCTCCTATTCCATCATTCACTTGCATCACAGCCACAGAGTCTGCCGCTGAGGTTTGAGACACACACAGCATACTTGCTGACATTAACCCCTTGCTTACTGGAGTCATAGCGGATCGCTGTCACTACCACTTCAGAGTACTTCATTTTTGATTTTGATTGTGTTTATTGACTTTTAACCAAGGTTGATTTTAATGTTTGTCTACAATGTCAGACTTTTTATTTTCATGTGCATCCAATAAATTAACTTGATTGTTTACACTCCCTACAACAATCTCTTATTGCTTGCACCCATTGAGCGCTGCATGTTTGTCCACATCACATAGTAACTGTTTTAATTGTCCGATAGGCTGATTTTAGTTTTCACTTTTTAATGTTTTTTCATTTTTACCATCATCTTCAAACTTTTTGCCTATACCTGATGAAATTCACAGTCACCACATGAAAGGCAAGAATACAAAATATTTTTGCTTATTTAAGAGTTATGTGAAAAAAGAAAACTCCTTGATAAAACTGTAGCTGTTACAATCGTAATTTTTATTTTCATTTTCTGCATTTCCATTTTTTTTAAATCAGAAATATTTTTATTGAAAAGCTAATTTCCAACATTTTCCAGAACAAGCCAAAAGAATAACATCTGGATCACATACAAACTAAACCCCATCAGTAAATCTGAACATGTCATATTATACCAATAATGCAGAACTGGCATTAAACCATACGTTTATCATACCTGAGAGAACGCCAATGTCGGCTCACAAAGTACAGCTAGGTAGTCTTCCAGACATATAAAGCAGTATGCTTCAAGAGTGTGTTATCCTACAAGAAGTCTATTCATTACTAGGTGGAGTAGGCTCAATATCGGGCCAGGTTTGCAGCCAGATACCCCAGAGGTTCTCATATTTGGGGGGCCACCACTGTTTTGGTATATATATATATATATATATATATATATATATATATATATTTCTCTAATCACACATACATTGCAACTAGGGGTGCAACGGATCAGAAAACTCACGGTTCGGATCATTCCTCGGATCAGGAGTCATGGTTCAGGTCATTTTCGCATCAACAAAAAAAAAAAAATCTCCCCCACTGTAATAATATCCACAATCTCCCCCACTGTAATAATATCCACAATCTCCCCCACTGCTGTAATATCCACAGACTCCCCTGCTGTATATACAGTATGAGTATAGGAATTAGGAAGGAAAACTAGTGTAGTTTAGTCTTACCTTACAGAATAGAAGCCGCCCAGATCAGATCCACGAGTTGAGGGGTGATGACGTCAGTGCGTATCGCTGCCGCCGGGTATACCAAGATGGCCGCCGCTCCGGAGCTAGGCCGAAGCTGCGGCCTTTCCTAAGGCCGAGGCAGCGGCGCGCTCCGCGGAGAGCATGTGTGCCGATCCGAACAGGTTGAACCGTTCGTATCACGGATCGGTGACGATCCGTTGCACCCCTAGTAGTAGGGTATTGGCAGGGTATGGCAGAGTATTGCAGAGTATTGGCAGGACTGGCCTACCGGGATAGGAAATTTCCCGGTAGACCGCCTGCTCTGGGGCTGCTTTGATCTGTGGCTGCGCTCCCTTTCCTCCCTCTCTCCTTCTCTTTTTGTGTGTCACACACAGCAGGCATCTCCTGCTGTGTGTCACGGAGCTGGGTCTGTGTTCGGCGGCGCTGTAACAAGGTCCTGTCTCCTAGGCCGGCTCACGTGATAGGCGGGACACTGATTCAATCAGTGTTCCATCGACACAGTTACATAGTTAGTCAGGTTGAAAAAAGACACAAGTGCATCCAGTTCAACCTTAAAAACAATAAATAAATAAGGTACAAGATATCGTACAATCCAATATACCCAATTTTATACCCACAGTTGATCCAGAGGAAGGCAAAAAACCCCAGCAGAGCATGCTCCAATTTGCTACAGCAGGGGAAAAAAAATCCTTCCTGATCCCCCTAGAGGCAATCAGATTTCCCCTGAATTAACTTTACCTATTTACCTATTATAAATGTTAGTACCCAATTATATTATGTACATTTAGGAAAGTATCCAGGCCTTTCTTAACCTCCCTGGCGGTATGATTATTTCGGATTTTAGGTGCTGAAAGCGGTACAATTATTTTGCATGGAAATTTGGCGTTTTATATTGTAGGTCTGTAAATCTTAACAATAACACACTTAAATCTGTCCAAACCAGAGTCTAGTAGATATCCCGGGTATGATAAAGTTTGAAACACAAAAACATAAATTATAATATAATAAATAAAAATAAATAATTAAAAAAAATTAAAAAAAATAGTAATAAAATAAATTTCCCCACAATTCACTATCGCTCAATTCTGCAAGTGTTCTAATTTACTATCGCTGTTTTCTAGCTGGTCTAAAGCCACTTTTGACGTAAAGGGACACTTTTTGGTTGCTATGGACAATCTCCAGTTTCCAGGCAGAAAGAACAGTGTATATCATGTAAAACTGCATGCAGGGCATGGGCCAGAGCACTGGGGACAAAAGGGATGTGAAATCATTTCATACAGTAATGTAATCTGTAAGATTACAGTACTGTATGTGTTATGATTTTGACATTTTTTTGAATTTGCCGCCAGGCTCCGCCCCCGTGCGTCGCGCCGCTCGCAGGGAACGGAGCCTGGCACGGAGAGGCTTCGGAGGAGGACGGAGCCCTCGGACACTGCGGGGGACATCACAGGATCCCGGGGACAAGGTAAGTAACGCTGCCCCAGGATCCTGCAATGCGATCACGAGTGTGGCTCGGGGTTACCGCTAATGGTACTGAAATTTAACCCCGAGCCACACTCGAGAAAACCGCCAGGGAGGTTAAAGCAATCTACTGAGCTGGCCAGAACCACCTCTGACGGGAGTCTATTCCACATTTTCACAGCTCCTTTTTGAGAACTGGCGCCTAAAACTGAACTGCATATTCCAGATGAGGTCTTACTAATGATTTGAACAGGGGCAAAATTATCTCTCTCTCTGGAGTCCATACCTCTCTTAATACAAGAAAGGACTTTGCTCGCTTTGGAAACCACAGCTTGACATTGCATGCTATTATTGAGCTTATGATCTACCAAAACCCCCAGATCCTTCTCCACCACCGATTACCCCAGTTGTACTCCCCCTAGCATGTATGATGCATGCATATTCTTAGCCCCCAAGTGCATAACTTTACATTTCTCAACATTAAACCTCATCTGCCACATAGTCGCCCAATTAGACAGTGCATTGAGGTCGGCTTGTAAATTGGAGACATCCTGTAAGGACATTATTCCACTGCATAGCTTGGTGTCATCTGCAAAGACAAAAATGTTACTTTTGATCCCAGACCCAATATCATTTATAAGGATATTAAAAAGTAAGGGTCCCAGCACTGAACCTTGGGGTACACCACTGATAACCTTAGACCATTCAGAGTAAGAATCATTAACCATTACTCTCTGAATTCTGTCTTTTAGCCAGTTTTCTATCCATTTACAAACTGATATTTACATGAGCCGCGTGTGGGGAACTGTGTATTCTAGACTATCACACGAGATGGCCTAGGAGGCAGGACCTTGTTACAGCGCCACCTCCGAATGCAGACCCAGCTCCGTGACACACAGCGGGAGATGCCCGCTTTGTGTGTGATCCAGCCTGGCAATGGTGAGTTTGTATTGATGGGCAGTGAGGCTGCATTCATGGGCAATGAGGCTGCATACATTTTTAACTGTGGTGGTGAAATCACCTCCTACAGCGCTGGAGTCACAGCTTTACGTATTGTGGGAGCAAACGCTGTTGCTGTCAGAGTAAATAAACTCGTTCTGCAGCCGAATGGCGTACCTGCTAAGCAAATGATGGTTAATAAAACAAAGTAACATTACAGTATTTACAGTATAACAATAAGACAATACCATACCTGCAAAGCAAATACAATAAAAAGTGTTATAGTAATACAATAGTAAAAATAAAACATTACAGTTCTAAAATACAGTAACAATAGAGAGAGAACAATAGATATAGAACAATAAAGAGTGAACAATATAGCGGATAACAGAGAGAGAACAATAGAGAGAGAAGAAAAACCACAACTATTTTTTGGCTTTTTTTTTTTTTTTTTGCACTTTTATATAAACTGTAAACGTTCCAGATTAGGGTCTCTTAAAATGTGATGGCCATCTCATCTTTCGAGACCCTGTGTAAGTGTACCCTAGGACTGTGTAGTGCTGTACCCTATGGTAATACTCCACTAGTGTGTGGTAGCGTTTGAAACAGTCACCGATGCAGAGACCAGATTGGTCAGGACAAGAAGGACAATAAAAGTGAGTGTCACGCCTAAATTCACATTTTCTGCAGACACAACATCTTCTTTGGGGTGTTCTTTGGGCAGGGGTACCAGGGAGGACATACGGAAAATGCCTCTCATGCAGCCAGCTCACTGCATTTGCGTTGGGAAGGTGGGGCATAGCACCATTTGGAAACAGAAGGGCTGTGATGATCTCTTCCTGGAATTTAAGGAAGGATCCAGTTCGTCCTGAAACTTTGTATAGCACATAAGCATTCAGCAGAGTCAATTGGAATAAATATACAGACACTTTTTTATACCAGCGTCTGGCCTTATGGGCAAATAGGTACGGCGCCAACAACTGGTCGTTGAGGTCCACCCCACCCATGTTAAGGTTGTATTCGTGGACACAGAGGAGTTTCTACAGAACACCAGTTGCTGTAGGAGTTTGGACTGTCGTATCTGCGTGAAGGGAGGACAGAATGAAAACATTCCGTGAATCCCTCCACTTCACTGCTAACAAATTATTACATTTCAAGCAGGCTCTCTCCCCCCCGTCTAAGTTGGGACTCTACAAGCCGTTGGGGGAAGCCCCGGCGATTAGATCGCATGGTGCCATTTGCGCCAATTCCACAATCAAAAAGGTGACTAAAAAAGTGGCACGTTTGTGTAATAATTGTCCACATACAAGTGGTACCCCTTTCTGAATAAGGGTGACACCAAGTCCCACGCAATCTTACCAGCGCTCCCTATGTAGTCTGGGCAGTTCTCGGGCTCCATGTGACTATCTATTCCCTTGTAAACCATAAAACTATATGTATAGCCTGTTGCCCTGCCACAGAGCTTATATATCTTGACCCTGTATCTGGCATTCTTGCTGGGAAGATACTGTTTGATAGACAAGCGGCCAGAAAACTTAATCAGGGACTTGTCAACACAGACAACTTGATCGGGAGTAAACAAGGCTGCAAACTGCTGGTTGAAGTGGTTTACGAGGGGCCAAATTTTGTGGAGCCGATCGTATCCAGGGTCACCCAGAGGATGACAGAGATCATTGAAATGCATGAACCGCTAGATCTGCTTGTATCGTGTCCTGGTCATGGAGGCAGAGAACATGGGCATATGGTGAATTGGGTCAGTGAACCAATATGACCGCAACTCACTTTTTTTTAACTATAGCCATGAGGAGGGATAGGCCCAGGAAGGTCTTTTTTTTTTTTTTTTTTTTTTTTTGTGAAAAATTCTGTTTATTGGTTTATAAGCATATCATACAACATGTGGACATGCCACCTAGGACATCATCCATATTAGGTCAACATGACCTCATACCTGTCTAACAAAGACCTACTATCTAAAACACTCTCCCCCTAATTCCCCCCTCCCACCACCCACGAACCACAGCTCGACAAGATATCCGGATCTTTAGTTTCCCATCAACAAACTAAATGAGAAGCTTATGTAAGTATTCATATGTTTACGGTCTTAGACGCCTCTAAAGGTAAGCATTGAAATACATGAGACCTCCAGAAGACATATTCGTCTAAATATAGCACCTTCGGTCAGAACACTTCCTCCACTATCCCACCATGGTGCTAGACTTAAACCACATTTGCCACACTCTATCAAATTTTTTCATACAGCCTCTAGCCTCATACGTAGCTTTGTAGTAAGGTAGCATGGAGTTCACTAGGCCCTTCCAGTATGGCCCAGGAAGGTCTTAAATTCGGAAACCATAATAGGTTTCCAATCTCTGGCAAGGGTCAACTGGGGATTAGTGGTGATGAATTGAGCAGCATACAAATTGCTTTGGTCCACAACAGATCTATAGAGATCTTCTGTGAAAACAGTGAATAAAAATCAAGTGACGCAAAATCAACTGTTTCCACCTGAATTCCGGGTTGGCCAGTGAATGGGGGAAGTACAGGTGCGGCAGAAGTGGTGGGCTCTCAATTCGGATTGGCAAATGCAGCAGGAAGGGCACTATGGGCTCCATGGGCCTTTGTTTGTCTTCTTGGTGGCTGTGGGACTCTACTTGTGCTAGCCACCTCACCAGCTTGAACTGCACTTATGGGACTCGCCACATCGCCAAGTGTTACTGCCGTGCTGGTTTGACTACAACCAGGGTGTACTAGGCCGCTGGTGCTTGCCAGTTCACCAGAAGGATGAGCGGCACCAGTACCATACGAGAGCCCTGCGGTTCTTGCACTTCAGCAACAGCCAAAGAACGGTACGCCTGACCTTGGCAGGGACCACTACTACGTCATCAGAGCTATCTGTCAGGGTGCTGTTGCTGTCCACTGGTTCATATTCTGAGCCAGAATCGGACATATGGGCGACTTCCTCTTCACTCATCTGTCAGGCTCAGAAACGTGTAGGCCTCTTCACTAGTGTACCTTCGACTGGACATTTTGGCCTCTAAATTTTCTGGCACACTAATGAGACTCACAGGAAAAAAGGAGCACCTGACTGTCAGCGACTGCTTCAAACGCTACCAAAAAAACTATTACCGTTCACAGGGATCAGGCCTGACTCTGCGAATGTTGCAGTTATGTGTTTAGTGTTTTGTAAGTGACAGTGAGCGATTGATATTGCACTTGGGTGGGCTGGGCTGGGTGTAGGGGCTAAATCCAGGTGCTAGCAGGTACCTGGGCTGATCTTGTTAACACTGCGTTTTTGGGAACCCTAAACTATTGGGGACGCTAATATAGTTCTGATCAGGTCAAAGATAACGATCCGTTCAGACACTATACTACTAAGGGAGGTGTATGTGCATGCGTGGGTGTTAGCGCTACTAGCACTAATCTGATGCTGCCTGGGGCAACACAGACCCTAACTGACGCTAAAACCTAACTGATATCACCTGCCGGGTGTCAAGGGGTTAAACCTTTATTTAGGTAATATACGGCGGGTGCCCTAATGCTATAAAAAAATAACTAACTAACCAGCGCCACCCGTGACACTAATACGGTGATCACTGGTGAAGGGATGATCAAGGGGTTAAACCTTTATTAGGTTTAGGGACCCCCCCTATCTGGACCTACCACTAAGTACCCCAATGCTGATTATTTTCACAAATGACACCAGTACAGTGATCAAAAAATATGAACACTGCATTGGGTGACAGTGACAGGGAGTGAAGGGGTTAAATGGGGGGGGGGGGCAATCGGGGGGTGACAAGTGTGCCTATGTGTACTGTGTCAGTGTGTAGTGTTGGTATAACTTACTCTGAGATGTCTTCTCTCCCTTCTCTGGAATGGAAAAGAGTTCCACGAGGGGAGATGATATCACTTCCCCTGCCAGTGTTTACACTTACACAGGCAGAGGAAGGATTTCATTTGCCAGGACCAATCAACAGGTCAGAAATCATTGGCCTGGGCCTGGAGACTGATTGGTTCTGAAGCGAATCCGATAGTCTAGGCGGCCACGCGCCCGACATACAGCTACGACGCTTCGCCCAGCCGGGCCAACCTGCCGCAGTATATCTGTGGCGGCTGGTCCAGAACTGGTTGAAGAGGAACTGCAGTGTGTTCACATAATTTGTAATAAAAACATCTTTGCCATTCTGAAGCTTCCCTCCAACCATTTTGCTTATTATTTAATATATACTGTGATTCTGTACTTGCCAAATATGCTGCAGCAATCTCCCTCCACTGAGTCTGGCTGAAGCCATTTTAACTGTGGGCAGCTGAAGCTGCTGCCTGTTCACTTCCTGGATTTGCACAGACAGACAGAGGCACACCTCCAGCTCTACAGCCCTGCAGCTCTTGTTGGCCCTCTTATGACTCATCCCCCCTCCCTTCCTGGCAAACTCTCATGAGAGTGAGCGAGAGCTGTGTATGATGTCATAAGCCTAGGCTTTTTACCAGACAAGAAAAAGGAAGTGGGCTGTATAAGGTATTTACTGGCAGAAATAAAATGCTTTACTAGCCGAAGTTAAAACAACAAGGGGAGAAGATTTAATAGATGAAAAGTTGAAAAATTTACTGAAGTTCCGCTTTAAACTAGCATTTTCCATAGATCAGTATTTGTGTGTGGCCATTAAGTAGATTACTAATACATTTTTCTCTTACAGGCAACAACCTGCACTGTTATCAAGCACCACTAATTCATAGCAGACAGGTTAGATTAGACCTAGGCATTAAAAAGGGGGTCCGGTGCCATCTACCGTGTTTCCCCGATAGTAAGACACCCCCGATTGTAAGACGTATCGGGAGTTTCAGAGGGGTCAGCTAATATAAGCCGTACCCCGAAAGTAAGACATATGTCTTACTTTCGGGGAAACACGGGGGGATAGGAAGGTCGGGTGTGTGGGCTGGTTTCTGGTGAATGAATGACCCATGAGAGTGTGTGAGGAATGCGGGCGGTGTATGAATTCCGGGAATAGGGTTGTCCCGATACCGATACTAGTATCGGCACCGATACCGAGCATTTGCCCAAGTACTTGTACTCGGGCAAATGCTCCCGATGCTTCCCCCATACCTTGACTGTCAGCTGTGATCGGCGCGTGGGGGAGTTACAAGATTCTCCCCCAGCGGCTTTCACCAGCTTTAGTGACATACAGCGGTGATCGCTCACAGCTGACTGTCACTGCATCCTCCTCCATGCCCCCTCCTTTCCTCTGTCCCTCTCAGCTGTCCCCTCCGTTCTGCTCTTATCTGTCCCCTCCGTTCTGCTCTTATCTGTCCCCTCCGTTCTGCTCTTATCTGTCCCCTCCGTTCTGCTCTTATCTGTCCCCTCCGTTCTGCTCTTATCTGTCCCCTCCGTTCTGCTCTTATCTGTCCCCTCCGTTCTGCTCTTATCTGTCCCCCTCCGTTCTGCTCTTATCTGTCCCCTCCGTTCTCCCCCTCAGTTCTTCCGTCCTCCCCCTCCTCCTTCCTTTGTGTATGGATAGAGTCAGCTGACTCTGTCCATTCACATAACTGAAACATTGTAATCTTCTGTGATTACGATGTGTCAGTTTATGAATGGAGAGAAGCTGCGGTCTTCTCTCCATTCATTGTCAGTGCAGCTGACGCTGCAGAGAAAGGGACTGGGGGAATCTCTATCCTCTGTCTCTTTCTCTGTCTCAAGGGGGAGATATCAGAGGTCTGTTAAGACCCCTGATATCTCACCAAAGCCCCCCAAAAGGGCTGATTAAAAAAAAAAAAAAAACAATAAAGAATAAAAGAAATATTATTGTAAAAAATAAAAATTGTAAAAAAAAAAAAAATAACACACACATACAACGTTCTCAGGTGATTGCTAACAGATCCCCGCACCCCAGGTAATTCGACAATTTTTTCCCAATATAAGACATACCCCGAAAGTAAGACATAGTGGGGCTTTTAGGGATAAAAAGAAAGTAAGACACTGTCTTACTTTCGGGGAAACACGGTATGATTGTTGTCAGGTGGCAAGAAGTTTTTCAGGCATTGGCCCATCACACTGGAGGAATACTGCAGGAACAGTGGAAAGCCTGTTTTTTAAATATTTTGTGGTTAAATTTTGATTTGGAGAAAGAATGAAGTCCCCTGGCAGTTTTTTTTGTCACTGTCTCATTTGGAAGACTTTGCTTCCTGTTTCAGAGATCCAGCAAGAGGAGATCTCTCCAAAGCTATAGGGTGTCGCCTCTTAGACAGTTGTCATCAGGTGTCAGAAGTGTGTAAAGCTCCTGTTCCATGACAGATTTTATTTGGGGGTGTGGCGGTGTTCATCTTGATTGACGCTGGATCTACAACGGGGGACATTTTTTTTGTTTTTTTAAATGAATTGTCAAAAACTTTTTTTGGTGAAGGGGTGCCCCATAATCATTCACATGGGGGGGCAGGATCTGGGGGCTTGTTAAAGGGGGCCTCCAGATTCCCATAAGCCCCCCGCAGGCCCAACCACCAGCTAGGGTTGTGGGGAAGAGGCCCTTGTCCCCATCAATCCACCCCATATTGAGGGCAGGTGGCCTGGTATAGTACAGGAGTGTGCTCGCTCGCCCCCCCCCCTCTTTTCTGCATGCTCGGATAAGGGTCTGGTATAAATGTGGGGGGGACCCCATGCCGTTTTTTTTATTTTACATTTTAGCATGGTGGTTCCCCTCAAAACCCATACCAGACCGATCTGGTATGGATTTAGGGGGGGGGAGACCCCACGCCATTTTTCTTTTTACATTTTGGCATGGGGGTTAACCTTAAAAACCCGTACGCTGGGTTTTTGTTTTTTTTTTGCTGGTATTTTTTATTTATTTTTTTACATTCAGCTGTTAGCGGGGAACCCTGCTGACAGCTGATGGGTCATCTGTTGTTAAGGACACGGTGGCCATCTTCTCAGCCCACTCCTTGACAACCAGCTATGCCGCTCCAAAAATTCATGAACAGCTGCTTTGGAAATTTACAGTTGAAACAGAGGGGAAATTCGCACTGAACAAAGTTGCTTCCAAGTCTCCTGGCAAAGTTGCACTGTAAGTAACTTTCAGGTTGCGCCAGTGTGACCCGAGACTAATTTATTAATTAAATGAATAATCCCCAGTGTTTCTTTTAGACTTTCAAACACTTTGTTGTTTTTTTGTTTTGTTTTTTTACACCGCATTGGAAAAAATATATTTTATTGTCAATTGACTCACCAACTCTGTTTGAAGTCTGTGCCATTATCAGCTATTCTTTGTGTAAAAACCACTTACAAGGGAACTGTCCTTCATGTAGTTTTTTCATACCTCTCAGGGATTGATAAAATCTCTGCCCTGAGGAATTGTGCCCCATTGTTGTTACCATTGGGAGTCAATTGTGCCCCATTGTTGGTGTCATTGGCAGCAATTGTGCCCCATTGTTGGTGTCATTGGGAGCAATTGTGCCCCATTGTTGGTGTCATTGGGAGCAACTGTCGCCTCATCGATGGTGTCATTGGGAGCAATTGTGCCCCTTCGATGGTGTCCTTGGGAGCAATTGTGCCCCATCGATGGTGTCCTTGGGAGCAATTGTGCCCCATCGATGGTGTCATTGAGAGCAATTGTGCCCCATCGATGGTGCCATTGGGAGCAATTGTGCCCATCGATGGTGTCATTGGGAGCAATTGTGCCCCATCGATGGTGTCATTGGGAGCAATTGTGCCCCATCGATGGTGTCATTGGGAGCAATTGTGCCCCATCGATGGTGTCATTGGGAGCAAATTGTGCCCCATCGATGGTGTCATTGGGAGCAATTGTGCCCCATGGATGGTGTCCTTGGGAGCAATTGTGCCCCATCGATGGTGTCATTGAGAGCAATTGTGCCCCATCGATGGTGCCATTGGGAGCAATTGTGCCCCATCGATGGTGTCATTGGGAGCAATTGTGCCCCATCGATGGTGTCCATTGGGAGCAATTGTGCCCCATCGATGGTGTCATTGGGAGCAATTGTGCCCCATCAATGGTGTCCTTGGGAGCAATTGTGCCCCAACCTTGGTGTCATTGAATAAAATAGTGTTCCATGGGCCGGCCCGATAAAAGCAAGCAAGGAGCTGCATTAGGCCCCGGGCCACAGTTTTGGAGACCACTGCTTTAGGTCCTGTGAATTTTAGGTGCAGTGCATTAAAAAAATCTTTTATCCACTTTTTATGAAAAAGCATGTCAAAATGGTAATGCACCCAAAACGCATTGCACAAATGTAAACCAGTCCTTACATGTGCAGTTTCTAAACGCGAGATAAGCCTTCCTATGCAAGAAACCAAAGCTCATCGCTAGGAATGCAGTATGACGTGCATCAGGTTGCCTGTAATTTGAAGTTCTGTGCAGACTTCTCAGAGAGGCACTAAACCAATTATAAAAAGGTAGTGAGAGGTAGGGATGTTCAGAGAACTTTTATTTGCAAGGAAAAAAAAATGTGCCTTGTCCTGGCATGTATAGAAAATCTTTACTTGCATCAGCTGTAATGGAATTTTTACTGCCATCAAATGCAAAATGTTTTGTGTAGAAATGTTTTATATATATATATAGAGATATATATATATATATATATATATATATATATATATATATATATATACACACATATATATATATATATATATATATATATTATATATATATATATATATATATATATATAGATAAATTATTTTTTATTCATTTATTTTTTTTTAACACTGGAGTTTTCCCTCTAATAAAATCTGTGAAATGCAGGAAGGAGATTGATGAGTGCACAGCAGAGTGCAATGTATGAGAAGGGGGGAGGGGTGGAGAGGAATACTGAAGATGAAGATGGAGGGGAGGAGGGAGGAGGAGAATGGTCCTCACGTGTCTCTATGTTAATACTGGATCTCCCCACACGCACACACTGCAGATCCAGCATCCCTGTGCACACACATCTCTGCACTACACACCCCGATGGTGACAGGCACACAAAGGACCCGGGCTGATGTCCACTGTAGCCGTGCTGTGTGTCAGGCTGCCTGCTGTCCCTCTCCTGTCCCCTTTCCCCGGGGCTGAATGGTTATGTATGAATGATGCGTCTAGAGCTGCTCTGGGTTGTAGCTGCTGTGATCTTTGCCATGTCTGAGCTGGGTAAGTATGATGCTGCAGGAGATGGGTGGGCAACCTGCAATCCTCTCCAACATTGCCTGAGACTTGAATGTGTCATATCTGCCCCAATTACCCCAATCTTTCCACCCCCGGTATGCCCATCTGCTGTGTTTGCTAATGCAACTCTGCTTGTGTCACACATCATCTTCAATTCCCAGCATTTCCATCCTTCACTCATGATCACTAGGGAGATTCTCTGCTTCCCTTCTATTCTCTACTGCTTCCCATGCATCAATTACTCCTTCTCTATATCCATCCTCTAGCTTCTCTTGATACCTGCTATTCTGGAGCTATCCAATTTCCCCCTTTCTCCAACTCCTCTCCAGAACTTCCAGACCTGATGGTTCTCTGTTCCCTAATTCCCAGGCCCACCATTTTCCTACACCCTGAATCCCCAGGCACACCATTTATAGCCATAGCTTCCGATTTCTCTGTACCCCTAATTTCTAGGCCCACCATCTCTCTGTACCTCCAATATCCAGACCCACAGTTTCTTTGTAACCATAATTCCCAGGTTCATCATTTTCCTGTACCCCTAATTCCAAGGCACACCATCTCTGTACCCTTAGCTTCCAATGTCTTTTTTGTACCCATAATTTCCAGACCCACCATCTTTATGTACCTTCAACATTTAGACCCACAGTTTCTCAATTCCCCAATTTCTAGGCCAACCACCTCTTTGTTACCCTAATTCTTAGACCTATCTCCTGCTACCATATCTTTGTAAACCCCCCCCCCCCCCCCCCATTCCTTCATCCAGCTTCTGCTACCTAATTTCCAGACACACTATCTTCCATACCTCTAATTCCAAGACCTATTATTTTTTGTACCCCCAGCCCAATCATCCCCTTGCAACCCAATTCCTAGATACATCTCACAAGCTCGAACTGCCAAACCATCCATTCTCCTGTACCAAATTCCTAACAGTCTGTCTTCCTGTTTTGACACCCTACAACCCAAAAAGTTCCTCTTTTCCTGTTGCCCACATTCTTGGACCACTTTTTAGTGCTCACGTTCTCTACATTTATAAGTCCCATGTCTTAGTCCTCTCCCTAACTGCTCCATGTGCCCTTCTGTTAATTCCTGGTTGCTCCCCTTATTCCCATACCTCAGTTTTCCATGGCTTTATTTTCCTTTTGATCCTGACCACTCCTATCCCTGGTCTGTTTTCTGGCTACACCCTCTCTGTACCCCAAATTCTTCACCCTTTAACCAGTTTTCTATCTTGTGTCTGCATCCAAATTTCCCTTTAGTAATAAAATACAGTTTGTGTGATTGCTAATTTAGCTCAGCCCTGAATGTATCCCTGATCCTAGACCTATGTCACCCCCTGTGCAACCATCCTTGCCTGTATATCCCAGAATTTTCACTCTTGTAACAAATTCCTCTCTGTAAATCCCGGAATCCTCTCCCTATGTATCTCCTGGGTTCCTCCTGTACCCCACATTCCTGCATTACACCCAGTTTGTTCGTCCATCATATGCTGCAACCCCCTTGGCCGGCATGATTACTTGATCTCTGTGCATGGGTGACTCTTGTGTATACTTAATGTTTTTGCTAGATGACCTGTGCTGAATCAATAACGGTTAAAAATCAGAGACCCCCCCCCCTCCCTCCCCCTTCCCATTTGGTATTTTGATGGGGGCAACTCTAGGCCAGCACACAGGAGGTATAGAAACCGCAGCAGATTCTGCACTGTTAAACCCTTGGCAGGCGCTCAGGGTTGCCCTAGAAGCAGGTGTTCAGCTGCAATCGTTCCTGGAAGGAGCAGGACTCCCCTTCCTCCCCGCGCATTCTGTAACATCAACAGATATACTGCAATGCATCAGGTAGATCTGTGCAATGCTGGGAGGAGGGAGAAGAGAGGTAGCTGATTAGAGGAGCGGGTGGCGGATTGTTAGAAGGGAGAGGAGGTCATCCTACTGGCTCTCCTGGGACAGTAAGTGATTGGTGGAAGTACAGGCTGGAATTGTCAATGGATTTGGTAGCTGAACAGGTGCTCTTACCTCTGATCCCTGGTCTGCAACACATGTATTTACATCCGTCTGTATAGCTGTTACTCTGCATCATCCTTCTGTTACTCCCTACTCTTCCATTGCTCCAATTTGCTTCTTGCAGTATTAGAATTATTCTTGATTGTTTGTGTCTTTTTTTTGCAATGCAAATGTTTGTGGTATCGTTCTTTTACAATTGTTATATTGCAAATGTTTTAAAGGAAGCCTGGCATTCGAGAAATATGGGTGCTGCCTTTTGCTTCTTTCTCTCTGACAATACTGTGTACCTGGTTGCTATGTGGATCCTCCTGCCTTTGGTTTGTTAGTCACTGGCAGCACAAGTATGCAGATCAGGAGGCCTCCCTTCCCTCTGACTCTAGGCTTAGACTTGTTGCAGGTTAGTCATTCCGTGTTGAAGACAGATCCAAGAAGCTAGTCTTTTTAGGAGGTCGACAATGACCGTATTTTACGTGTATGTGGGAGCAAAAAAAATAAATAAGCAATACATGCAAATTTCCCAGTGCTTTTTCCCTTTAAAGACCCTGCAAATACAGCATACCTCCCAACTCTTTGATATGGGGATGAGAAACACTGATTAGCAAATGTAGGCATAGGACACCCACCACCACCACCAAACCCCCCCCTTAACCACTTCAGCCCCGGAAGATTTGGCTGCTCAATGACCAGGCCGTTTTTGCGATACGGCACTGCGTCGCTTTAACTGACAATTGCGCGGTCGTACGACGCTGTACCCAAACAAAATTGATGTCCTTTTTTCCCCCACAAATGTCGGCGATCTGCGATTTTTATTGGGACTACGATATTGCGGTGGACATATTGGACATTTTTGACACATTTTTGGAACCATTCACATTTATACAGCGATCAGTGTTATAAAAATGCACTTATTACTGTATAAATGTCGCTGGCAGAGTAGGGGTTAACCCTCACTGTGTTTTAACTGTAGGGGGGATGGGAGAGAGAGATCAGTGTTCATACTTAGTATCTGATCTGTCTCTACTCCCCTGAAAGAACAAGGGTTTCTCGCACTGTCACGAGCGAGTGCCCGGCGGTCATCGCGCCCGCTGGGCACTCAGTTTGGCTCCGGGCCCACGCTGCGGGCATGCCCCTAGTGGTCAAAAGGAAAAGCGGAAAAGCAACGTAAGGAAACGTCGATTTGCCCAGCCGAGTCAACCTGCTGAAGTAAAACTGCGGCGGCTGGTCCGGAAGTGGTTAAATGAGATTTAACCACTTCAATACAGGGCACTTAGACACCTTCCTGCCCAGACCAATTTTCAGCTTTCAGCGCTGTCGCAGTTTGAATGACAATTGCGCGGTCATCCATCACTGTACCCAAGCTAAATTTTTATCATTTTGTTCCCACAAATAGAGCTTTCTTTTGGTGGTATTTGATCACCTCTGCGGTTTTTATTTTTTGCGAAACAAATAAAAAAAGACTGAAAATTTTGAAAAAAATAAAAGTTTTGCTTTTGTTTTTGTTTAAAAATTTAGTAAATAAGTAAGTTTTCTCTTTCACTGATGGGCACTGACAGGCACTGATAAGGCGGCACCGATGAGGTGGCACCAATGAGCGGGCACTGACGATGGGCACTGATATGCGGCATTGATGGGCACTGGTAGGCAGCACTGATGGGTGGCACTGATATGCAGCACTGATGGGCATTGATCGGCGGCACTGATGGGCATTGATCGGCGGCACTGATGGGCACTCATGGGTGGCACTGGTGGGCACTGATGGGCACTGATAGGCGACACTGATGGGCACTGAAAGGCTGCAAAGATGTGTTCTTGTGGGTGGCACTGATGGGCACTGATAGGCGGCACTGATGGGCACTTATACGCGGCACTGATACGCAGGACTAATAGACATCCCTGGTGGCACTGGCAGTGGTAGGCATTGGAGTGGGCACTGACTGGCAGCTGCTTGGGCATTGATTGGCAGCTGCCTTTGCACTGATTAGTATTTCCCTAGGGGGCATACCTGGTGGTCCGGTGTGGCTGGTTTCTCTGGTGGTCCTGGGCGGCTTCCCTGGTGGTCCTGGGCGGCTTCCCTGGTGGTCCTGGGTGAGATCCGAAGGGGGGCTGTGCTGATAAACAATCAGCACAGACCCCCCCTGTCAGGAGAGCAGCCGATTGGCTCTCCTCAACTCGCGTCTGTGAGACGCGAGTGAGGAAAAGCCGATCACCGGCTCTTCCTATTTACAACGTGATCAGCCGTGATTGGACACGGCTGATCACGTGGTAAAGAGTCTCTGTCAGAGACTCTTTACCTAGATCAGTGTTGTGGGGTGTCAGCCTGACACCCCGCAACTACGATCGCCGCGATGCGCGCCACCCGGGGGCGCGCAGCGGCTCAATATCCTGCGGACGTCATATGACGCCCAGTCAGGATATTGAAACCACTTTGCCGCCGTCATTCTGCTATATGGCGGGCGGCAAGTGGTTAAACAAAAAAAAGATTAGTTGAACCCACAAGTTTTTTTTTTTTTTTACCACTAATATTCCTTTTATACTGGCTTTTGGAATTGACAAATGCAGCAATTTAGAAATTGGATGAAAGGTTTAGCACTGGAAAACACTTTTTGAAAGATAAATAGTGAATTTTATATACAACTATATAGATCAGACCAAATGAGGAGGAAAAGAGGGACTTTGTTTCAGATCAGGGACAGTCCCTCAAAATCCGAGACAGGAGCTATGGAAAAGTACCTGCTGACCTTCCAGAAATTCCCTCCGGGTGTTGTCAGCCTTGCCCAGAGTTTTTGCTAATTACTTCAACCACTTCCACTCTACAACACAAAGGCTAATTATTTTGTAGTACATGATAAAAACAAAAGCTGGCTATACAAGCATTAAAATTTGGGCGGTTCAGCAGGAACCGGATTAATTTCGATCCATGTAGGGGCCGTTACCATTTGAGAGGAGTTGTGTCTAGTGATGGATTCCTCCCAAATAGGACTGTCAATATTTTTGCTCAATCACCGCTTGCAGCCAACTGGCCGCAGTGCTGATCAGGCCACAGCGCTGTCAAAATACAGTAGCACAGCAAGGGAATTCCCCCATCCACTATCACAGTCCCACTATAAGTCACCGATCACTGCTGTTACTCGTATAAAATAATACATAAAAATTCCAGTATACATACCATTGTTTGTAGGTGCTATAACTTTCACACAAATCAATTAATATACACTTATTGGGATTTATTTATTTATTTTTTTTTATAAAAGACATGTAGCAGAATACATATTGGTCTAAATCTATGAAGAAATTTGATTTTTATGTTTTTTATTGGATAGGTTTTATAGCCGAAAGTACAAAATATTTTTTTTTCCAAGATTGCTAAATAACCTCTTTGCGATAAAAAAGGGCACAGGACAGCTCCAAATTTCTGAAAAGATAAACCGGTATTTGTTTGCACTAATCGATCAAATCTAAAAAATGCTTTCAATGGTATATTTAAAATGGAATTTCTACCTATGCGATAAGAATATTGGACGAACGATCATCCATTTTTTGTTTGTTTTTTGTTTTTTTTTCTCGTATGGAAAACCAATAGGTTATTGAAGTTACGAAAATGCTCGTAAGGCAGAATACAACTTGGGAAGTGATTTAATGTATTGTATTCGTTTATTTCCAAGCATACGTGACCCCTGGTCACATGATTTTTTTCGTACTATACTCTATTACATGAAAATCATTAATTCTGTTATCATCCTTTCAGATATTTTCGCATGAACTGTCGTGATCGAAAGCTGTGTACTAACACAGATTATCAGACGATCGTTCTGAAAGCGGTATTTTTTGTCCGATTTTCTCATTGTGTGTACTAGGCTTAACAGTAAAGCCTTGTACACACAATGAGAAAACCAGGTGAAAAATTCTGCTTTCGACGCGATCATACAGTAATCTGATCATTGGTACACAGGTGTCATCTTAAATTTTCTGAAGGGACAAACACAAATTTTTTTTTCTCGTACGATACCAGATCGTACGTTTTTCCTTTTATCAGTACAGTTTGCGTCCGAAAGTACAATACAAGTACATGACATCACATCCGAATTTTTTTTTCTGTTGTACAAGAATTTTCGTACTTTAGTAACATATTCGCATTCGATATGAAGACTAGCATGCAAAAAATCATTCGTCTGATAATCTCATTGTGTGTATTAGGCTGATACTTACCTACTTTAGTCTATTCTGGCCACGTGATCCACAGTTCTGGCTCCCCTGTCAGTGAGCATCAGCTGCAGGGAAGAAGAGGGAGCGCGAACATTGGCTGGGATGTGGAAGCCTTTGAGTGACGCCATGGTTCCAGGAATTCACTGCTGTTGTTGGGCGATCCCTCTTCTTCCCAGCAACCACTGCTCACTGATACAGGGGATCATGTGACTGGAGTGGACTAAAGATAGCTAAGTTTACACTTTTTTTTTTTTTTTACGCCGATAGATCGCAGGAGGGGGAACTAGACACTTTTAAAAATAGCTAGTGTTCGGCTCAAATTCTACCAAGAAGGAGTAAATAAGAGAAGCTCAGTATTTGGGGTTTACATACACTTCAGGTAAGTCCATTAAAGGGATATCTAAAGCCAAACTTTTTTTTTTAAAATTAGTTTTGTATATAGAAGGAAATGGTTAAAATTCCTGTAAATTTTTATTTTTGTCATCTGGGTCCCATTGGGGAAATTTCCCTGTACAGTGGCAAGAACAAATATGTGAAGCCTTGGAATTACCTTTTTTTCTGCAGTAATTTGTCTTAAAATGTGATATGATCCTCATCTAAGTCCCAACAATAGACAAATCCTGTTCTTAACCACTTGCTTACTGGGCACTTAAACCCCCCTCCGCTCAGACCAATTTTCAGCTTTCAGCGCTGTCATACTTTGAATGACAATTGCGCGGTCATACAACACTGTATTCAAATGACATTTTTACCATTTTTTTCCCACAAATAGAGCTTTCTTTTGGTGGTATTTAATCACAGCTGGGATTTTTATTTTTTGCTAAACAAACAAAAAAAGATGGAAATTTTTGAAAAAAAAAAAAATCATGTTTCATAGTTTGTTATAAAATTTTGCAAACAGGTAATTTTTCTCCTTCATTGATATGCGCTGATGAGGCGGCACTGGTGGGCACTGATAGGCTGCACTGATAGGCACGGATAGGCACAGTTAAGGCGGCACTGATAGGCACAGTTAAGGCGGTACTGATAGGCACAGTTAAGGCAACACTGATGGGGACAGATAAGGCGGTACTGATGGGCACAGATAAGGCGGCACTGATGGCCACTGATGTGCGCTGATGGGTGGCACGGATAGGTGGCTACCACTAATGGGGGGCACTGATGGGCGGCACTGATGGGGGGCAGTGATGGGCGGCACTGATGGGCACTTATGGGCACTGGTAGGTGACACTGATGGGCAATGATAGCTGGCACTGATGTGCAGCACTGTTGTTGCACTGATTTGGGGGCGCTGATGGGTGGCACTGTGGGTGCTGATGGTGGCACTGTGGGCACTGATGGGTGGCACTGTGGGCACTGATGGATGGCACTGATGGATGGCACTGTGGGCACTGATGGGTGACGCTGGTGGGCACTGGTAGGCAGCACTGCTGCCTATTGCTTTGTCACTGTCAGAGGGCAGATGATCGCCGTGACGGCCGCCGGTGATCGGGGTTTTTTTTCCTCAGCGTGAGGAGGAAAAATAGCCGATTACCGGCTCTGTTTACATCACATGATCAGCTGTCATTGGCTGACAGCTGATCATGTGGTAAGGTGTCGGGACCGACCCCTTACTCTGATCTGTGATCAGGCGAGTCTCATAGACTCGCTGATCACCGAGCGCGCCGCGCGCGCCCTGCATGGGGCGCGCAGGCCGCTCTTGCACGGGACAACGTCAATAGACGTCCTCCCGGCAATGTAGGTCCGCGCTGTTGCCGTCATTTGGCAATAGTGCGGATCTGAAGAGGTTAAAGCGGGACTCCGTCGACCAATCTTTTTTTTTTTTTTTTTTTTTTTAGGTCATTGAGACACTTTGCTAACCCCAAAATAATACTCACAGTTTGGGTGTAATATTTCCGCCTCTGTCTGTTTTCATACTGAAGAATAACTTAAAAAATGTGATGCTGGCTGTTTCCATCTTGCTTGTGGACATGTGAAGCCCACAAGCATTGATTTCCTGGATGCGGTGAATGCTGTTCATTCACAGCTTGTTCACACGCATGATCATTGTTTCCGCACTGAATCTTAGGAAGCCTGACACTAAGCTCCCAGGAGACAGTGCGGCGCCGGGGAAAGGCAATAAACAAGCCTACTCCCATGGGAAAAGAGACAGGAAGTGCCACAATAAAGTACAATATAAAGGTAATTACAGCGATTAAAATTTTTTTCGTGTGGCATTTGAACATCTATGCAATTAACTGAAGGGGGTAAGATTAAGTTAAAAATTTGAGTGGAACCCCGCTTTAAGCTGATAACACACAAACAATTCTAATTTGTTTGTGACTTAATTGTGATTGTGAACACACCCATTAAACATTGACAGCGTTGAAGGAAAAAGTAAGTGAACCCATAGACTAATTACTTTAACGAAAGATATTTGGAGTCCAATTAATGGAATGAGTTTGGAGGTGTGATTTATAGCTATAGACATTCAAACATTTTAAGATTTCTGTTTATAAGAAGCATCAGCTAATGTGAACTATGCCTCACAAAACAGAGCTCTCTGAAGACATACAATCAAGCGTAGTTGATCTGCATAAGGCTGGAAAGGGATACAAAGCAATCTTAAAATACTAGGCATCAATCAGTCAACAGTAAGACAAATTGTCCATAAATGGAGACCTTTTAGTACTGCGGCTGCTCTTTCTAGAAAATCCTCAATGAGGTAAAGAAGAGTAAGAGCTAAAAGCTTGGAGACATCACTGGCAAACTGGCAAACATCTCTGTTTATAAATCTCATGTGTACGTCTTTGAACAGGCAGGGTGTCCATAGCAGAACACCACGGAGAAAGCCGCTAATCACCCAAGAAAATTATTGCTGCATGCCTGAGCACCTTTGCAAACTTCTTCTGGGAAAATGTTTTGTGGACAAATGAAACCAAAATTTGAATTGTTCAGGAGGAATACTCAGCACTATGTATGGCACAGCTTACCAACATCAAAACATCATCCCAACAGTGAAGTATGGTGGAGGGAGCATCATGATTTGGGCTTGCTTCCCAACCTCAGGGCCTGGACCACTTGCCATCATCAGGGGAAAATTTATTCCCAAGTTTACCATAATATGCTAAAGGATAATGTCAGGGTGGCTGTCTGTCAGCAGAAGCTCAGTAGAAGCTGGGTGATGCAGCAGGACAATGACCCTAAGCATTGAATTAAATCCACTAAACCTTTCGTGAGTGGCCCAGTCAGAGCCCAGGCCCTAACTCCATTCACACCAGTCACCCTACAAATGTATCTGAGCTGAAGCAGTTTTGTAAAGAGGAATGGTCAAAAATTCCTCCTGAGCATTGTGCAGATCTGAACCAGAGCTCCTGAAGAAGTCATTGCTGCCAAAGGAGGTTCGATCAGCTATTAACTCCAAGGGTTAATTTACTTTTTTCCTCCAGCACTGTGAATGTTTAATAGGTGTTCTTGCATAAAGATGCAAGAAATTAGAATTGTATGTGTGTTATCCGCTTAAGCATATTGTATTTGCCATAAAATGATCTGATCCTCATCCAAGCCACAACAATAGACAAATTACTACAGAAAACCAATGGGTTCACCTACTTTTTCTTGTCACTGTATATCCTGTCCTGTAGACACAATAGGAAGTATAAGGAAATCTCTTCCAAAGAGAGGGAACTCGTCTTGCCACTGGAATGTGTATTTGTTAATTCCTCTCTATTCTTATACTGGTGATAATGTAAAAGTTTGCAATTCCCATTACTTTAGGTCTCCGTGACAACGGAGGGAGCAAATCTTTCCAGGAGAAACACAGACCTGAGTAAAAATGAGGGGGTAGCCTCTCACCGCTCCCAAACAATTAAAAATGGTTTTACAAATGTGGCATGACCCAAAAATAGGTTCTGCTGTTTCTTCTATTTCTAAGGCACTATTTCTCTTTATACTTATACATTGACTTCTGTATTTGAGTTATAGACATAGAACATGAATGCTGATCAGAATAGCCAGATTTAAGGCCCGTACACACGATCAGAAAATCTGAAATTAAATTTCTTCCAATTAACGATCTGCCGATTTTCTGAACATTTAGTATGCTGCTTTTGACAGCCAATTACAAATTTTCATCCGACAAAAACTGGATGTGCAGGCTCCAAAATTTTTGTCTGTGACCACAGTAGTATATTTTTCTCATTAAATAAACTCATTGGCAGTAAAGTGGGGTGTGTTGTAAGAGGATTGTTTTCATTGACGATTTCTGCAGGTTAATGTGACCATTGAACTTTCTAGAGGGCATTTGGCCTCCAGCATATTGCCCCACCACCATATGCAGTAAAGGCAGAAGACTAGGTTGGACAGTTTAGGCTTATTGTTTGCCTAGTTGAATAGAAGTAATGCAGAGTTCAGTCTCAGAAAAACGAGAAGTAATTCTGAACAATAAAAAGCACCTTACAGAGTCCCCATTCCCCTATAGCTGGCTATAGAGAATAGACATCCCAGAGAATGATGACACATGATGACACTTTCCAACAATGTTTCCTGGGCCAATTTCTCAAATAAACAAGAAGATTCTAGCTCCTCATTTTAGGGTGCTATGGAAAAGATATCTTAACCAGCCAGATTCTTTTGTTGCCCATGAGCATTTGTTCAGGGCTGTTGTGTGCAGCCTCCATATATTGTCTTCTAATGTACACGGCACACTAAACAACAATGCATGGGACTTTGAGTGAGGTGAGCACGGGGGCCAACAAAAGTAGAAGTGAACATGGTTACATAGATGAAATAATGAGTAAATACATGGCCAAGCTATTGAGAATAGCATAATGACAGATTGCTTAAAAACATTCACATGTGTTGTTATACTGGATATAAGGAGTTATACAAGCATTTTAATCAATGTGTTTAGCTGTTTGTCTGGAGTACAGCTTTAAGGGTGAATTTGAGAGTTTGGAATCCATCGCTGACTCTTTACAAATTCTGCGGATTCCAGGGGTGAAATGTCTACTCCTAAGCTATCAAGACCACCCTCTTACAATGGCCATTAGAATTTGTAGTCCTGCACTCCTAGAGTGTTTTTAAAAATTGATTTTATAGTACTGACACTGCAGCAAAAGTGATGACACTCCATGGTGGGGTGTGGGAGAACAGGAACACTGGCAAGGAGGTCCCACTGCAGAAATCCCAAAACAAGAAGCCACTGAGCAAATCAGTCTACATGTAAGGGGAGGCACAGTGGTGTAATGGATAGCACTTTCACCTAGCAGTAAGAAGAGTTGCTGGTTCGAATCCCAACCACGACACTACCTGCCCGGAGTTTGCATGTTCTCCCTGTGCCTGCGTGGGTTTCCTCCGGGTACTCCGGTTTCCTCCCACACTCCAAAGACATGCTGGTAGTTTAATTGGATCCTGTCTAAATTGTCCCTAGTATATGAATGTGAGTTAGGGACCTTAGAGTGTAAGCTCCTTGAGAGTAGGGACTGATGTGAATGTACAATGTATATGTAAAGCACTGCATAAATTGATGGCGCTATATAAGTACCTGAAACAAATAAATAAATAAATGTAAACTCTAACAAGCAGGGCCCTCCGATTACTGCTGTATTGTATTGTCACTGTACTCATAGCTCCCAACTGTCCCTGATTTCGAGGTTCTGTCCCTGATTTGGAGCAATGTCCCTCTGTCCCTCATTCCTGCTCATTTGTCCCTCATTTTGTTCTGATCTATATAGTTGTATATAAAATGCACTTTTTATCTATCAAAAAGTGTTTTCCAGTGCTAAACCTTTCATCTGATTTCTAAATTGCTGCATTTGTAAATTCCAAAAGCCAATATAAAGGAATAGTAGTGGTAAAAAAGCACTTGTGAGTTTAATCAATCTTGTTTTTTTTGTACAATTCTCTTTTTAAAGGGACGTGGCAAGGGGTGTGTGTTTTATGCCTGCATACTTTTGCTGATAGGTGTCCCTCATTCTCAAAAAGTTGGGAGGTATGCTGTACTGTCTGCCCTCATGTTGTAAAGCGCTGCGAAAATTGTTGGCACTATATTAAACCTATATAATAACGCATACACCCATTATTAACATCTGCATTGGTTTTCCTCCCCCCTTTTTTTTTTTTCTTTTTTTTTTTTAAAGCAGAACGATTTTCTCCCCTTTTTAATGCAGTTCAGCTCACATTAAATGTCACAATTGGATGTGCAAAACCCTTTTAGATCTGCCAACCTCTATGTAACATGAAAGACTCCCTGATTGGATATGATATGAATGGAATGATTAGTTAGGCCCTCACATTAACCAATTTGGTAAATCTAAAGAAAGCTGTACAGAGATTGTTTGTTTGTTTGTTTCAAAGGATTATAAATTGTATGGACAGTTTTAGGCTGATGAGGACTGGATGATACAGAATATTGAAATACATTTCATCACCATCCCTGAAATATTCAACAAGTTTTGATGACCAATGATTTTTATACAAATATATATTTGAAATCAAATAGTTTTATTTTTTGGTAATAACGTGGTGTGGGTGGATTTCTGCCAGTCACAGGCTGCGTCATGCCCCTCCAGCCTGTGTCTTAGAATAAGAGGGAGATGAAGCCTCCATCAATCTACATGTAATTTCCTGCCCCCATTGTGTTTAGCTGGGGGCAGGAAAGAGGGAGTGGGCTGTCATTTACCACTGTGTATACACCCACATGTGTGACTCTATAGTCACATGGGCTGTTAACATGTGATTAGGAGGAAATGCTCAGGGTAGAAACACACTTAAAACTGAGCACGTGCACAGCTGCCAACACAGCTGCAAAATCGCTAGCTGAATTGGAGACTTGGACAGATGGTGGAGATAGAAAACAGCAGGATTAACCAGGTTATTTTGCAGAATACAGAAAATGAATCCTATAGTGACCGAGTGAGTATAAACGCTTTAAAGCGGAGGTCCGCCCCCCCCCCCCCAAAAAAAAAATTAAAAGCCAGCAGCTACACATACTGCAGCTGCTGGCTTTTAATAATAGGACACTTACCTGTCCTGGAGTCCAGCGATGTTGGCACCGCAGCTGATGTTTCCATCAGCTGTCGGGTACTGCCGCCTCCATTGCAGGTAAGGGAACCCGGCAGTGTAGCCTCACGGCTTCACGCCAGGAACCCTACTGTGCATGCGTAAGGCCCCGTTCCTTTCTCCTACTGGCCTGGCGACAGGGGGAGGAGGAGGGAGCCCCATGGTGATGTCATGGGCTGCGGCGCAGACTCCTGGAAGTGGGAACAGGATACCTGTCAAAGACAGGTATCCTCCCTCCCAAAAGGTGCCAATTGTGGCACCAGAGCGGAGAGGAGACAAATAACCCACTTTTGGGTGGAACTCCGCTTTAAGTTGAACTCCAACCAATAAACGTTGTTGTTTTTTTGTTTTTTTTTTGTCTGGACTTCAATTTTACGTAACCATGGTTTGTATGTCATATTAGATAAGAAATGTAAATTCTTACAGTATCTCTCTCTATGCTTTCTGTATTAGGGTTTCCTCTGGAGAACTCTTCATTCCCCACTGACACTGCTCAGCCTGAAAGCCTCACCCAATGGCACCAGACCCTGGAACTTCCCCAAGTCACTTACCCCAGCAGGTTGGTTGGGCGGACCTCAGGATCCGAGACCCCCAGATATCAACTGGACACCTGGGTCAGAAATGATACCAGTCCATATTTGGTAAGTGTTTACTGACCTAGCACAATGCAGAATGCTATCACTTAATATACTACTTGTGTTTTGTTATCTACGTCACATTAAGGTATGGTGTATGTGGACTTTTTAGGTATGTCTGAATTTGGCTGTGGCACATCGACAATCTCTGGTGGTTTCCTGTGACCAATCCCTAAAGGTCTTGTGAGAAGTTGGCAGTCTCTTGTGATAATTTGACAGTCTCTTATGACTTGTTGGCAATCGTTTGCAGTTTCTGTGATGCGCTGGTAATCTCTGGAGGTCTCTTTTGACTTGTTGGCAATCGTGTGGCAATTTCTGTGATGTGTTGATAATCTCTGGTGGTCTTTTGTGACTTGTTGGCAATCACATGGCAGTTTCTGTGATGTGTTCATAATCCCTGGTGGTCTCTTGTGACTTGTTGGCAATTGTTTGGCTGTTTCTGTGATGTGTTGGTATTCTCTGGTGGTCTCTTGTGACTTGTTGGCAATCGCGTGGCAGTTTCTGTGATGCGTTGGTAATCTCTGGTGATCTCTTGTGATATGTTGGCAATCTCTGATGGTCTTTTCTTACTTAGGCAGTGTCTCACAGTTGAATGTATAACTGGGTTAAACTGTGTTGCTAATGCACCTGGTGTTCAGCTTTTCTTCGTACAGTTCCAGACTCCACATAGAGCAGATTGACCTTTCTCCATTGTCTCTAAGGTTGTTAAAGTACACTTTTTAGGACCACTTAGGTCAGAAGTCATTTTACCATCCAGTATGTTTTTCATTTTGGTTGGGGGAGAAAACCACACCACTTGCAGGAAACCTGCATAAACATAGGGAAGATGTATAAACTTCATATAGATGGTGTCATTGCAGGGAAACTGACCAGATGACTTGAGGCAAGACTTTCAGCTGCTTTGGCACCATGTCACCTATGTCATCAGAGACACAAAGGCAATTAAAAAAAGTAAAACATTGTAACAAGTAATAAGTTTGTTGCTCATAGCAATAGCTGAAGAATTGGCTTTCAATTTTTGACTTGCTGTATAAAACACATAAGATCTGGAATTGCCTCAGCTAAACCATTTTCCTATCTTTGCTGATTAGCAGTGAGATGGATCTCTCTCAGAATTCTTATACATGCTGAAATCGGCCAAATGTTATGTATGAAAAATATCGCTTTCGAAGTGATCGTATGATAATCTGATCATTATTACACAGCTTTCGAGAGCCGATCACGACAGTACATGCAAAACTACCTCAAGGGACAAACAGAAATTTTTCTAGTATGATACCAGAATGAACACCTCTTTAATGACTTCAGACCAACCAGGGACAACGGTTCAATACTTTATTTGGCAAAAGTGCAAAAACAGACATTCGGACAGAGTTCGACAGACAAGACACTATACTTTCCTAGTTCCCCAACTATAACTACAGGCTGATGTGCTGCCTCGGCATACCTGCAAAAGTGCATTCCAGTATTCATAGTGCTTTACAGGCTCTCTCATGCAAGTGTAGGTCCTTCGGAGGCATACTCCAGTGCTGGAGACTTCAGGGCGAAGCCCAAGCTATAAGTCTCTATTGCACGCCATGGCAGACGAGTCTCCAGCTCCTATGGGCCTCTTCTTCTAAATCCATCCCCTGCGAGACTCGCACTTAAGGCTGAACTGTGCTCAATAAGTGTCTCCTGTGAAACCACTGACGACTCCCCGGACACCCACAGGGGACTCTCTCGGACCAGACTACTGTCCCAATTTATATCACACAGGCAAGTGGGCCGGACCCAGACAGGAAACCCGTCAAAAAGATCAGGAGAGCAGGCAAAACATGAACCACGCCCACTAGTTTTGCCGCTTTACGTGGCGGTTAATATACAGTAGGTGTGTACTTTCCTTTTTCCAAGTCTGCATTTTTAACAACCACTTCACTACCCATGATTTGTCCTGTACACCATGGCTTTGAAAGGGTTGAAATTGGCAAATAAGCTGTGATCTTGCTAAATAGCTCAGGGCTATTTATTAAAAATTATCTAATATTAAAAATTAAAAATTATCTAATATCTGGGTGGCTTTAGAAAAGAATAGATTTTTATATTTATGGGACTCATAATGTGCTACCCCCTCCCCCGGGCCCCCCTCACCTCCCACCCTCCATGATTTTCAAGCTCTCCTGCTCCTCCTGGGAGCCAAAGACCACAAAAACGTTGTCAGGATGGTGAGCAGGAGGAACAATCAATGTTCTTTGTAAAGCGTGAACCTACAGTAGATGCACTCAGTTAAAATCTTGGCTGAACAGCTGAGTAAACAGCAAATCTTGCGCTCTACAGCATAGTGCTCCATCGACCGACGCAGAGGGCAGAAGAGATATTAGGGGATAATAGACTCCACCGCCACCTGCTAAATGCTGTTATATAGCGTATAGATTTGTTAGCCCCTTTCTGATCATCTGATTAATTAATAAATTAAAGTGGTTAATATATATATATTTATATATACACACACACACACACAGTATCTCACAAAAGTGAGCACACCGCTCACATTTTTGTAAATATTTTACTATATCTTTTCATGTGACAACACTGAAGAAATGACACTTTGCTACAATGTTAAGTAGTGAGTGCACAGCTTGTATAACAGTGTAAATTTGCTGTCCCCTCAAAATAACTCAACACACAGCCATTAATGTCTAAACCACTGGCAACAAAAGTGAGTACACCCCTAAGTGAAAATGTCCAAATTGGGCCCAAAGTGTCAATATTTTGTGTGGCCACCATAATTTTCCAGCACTGCCTTAACCCTCTTGGGCATGGAGTTCACCAAAGCTTCACAGGTTGCCACTGGAGTCCTCTTCCACTCCTCCATGACAACATCACAGAGCTGGTGGAAGTTAGAGACCTTGTGCTCCTCAACCTTGCGTTTGAGGATGCCCCACAGTTGCTCAATAGGATTTAGGTCTGGAGACATGCTTGGTCAGTCCATCACCTTTACCCTCATCTTCTTTAGCAAGGCAGTGGTCGTCTTGGAGGTGTGTTTGGGGTTGTTACCATGTTGGAATACTGCCCTGCGGCCCAGCCTCCGAAGGGAGGGGATAATGCTCTGCTTTAGTATGTCACAGTACATGTTGACATTCATGGTTCCCTCAGTGAACTGTAGCTCCCCAGTGCCAGCAGCACTCATACAGCCCCAGACCATGACACTCCCACCACCATGCTTGACTGTAGGCAAGACACACTTGTCCTTGTACTCCTCACCTGGTTGGCACCACACGCACTTGACACCATCTGAACCAAATAAGTTTATCTTGGTCTCATCAGATCACAGGACATGGTTTCAGTAATACATGTGCTTAGTCTGCTTGTCTTCAGCAAACTGTTTGCGGAGTTTCTTGTGCATCATCTTTAGAAGAGGTTTTGTTCTGGGATGACATCCATGCAGACCAATGTGATGCAGTGTGCGGTGTATGGTCTGAGCCCTGACAGGCTGACCCCCCACCCCTTCAACCTCTTGAGCAGTGCACTCATACGTCTATTTCCCGAAGACAACCTCTGGATATGACGCTGAGCACGTGCACTCAACTTCTTTGGTCGACCGTGGCGAGGCCTGTTCTGAATGGAACCTGTCCTGTTAAAACAGCTGTATGGTCTTGGCCACCATGCTGCAGCTCAGTTTGATTGTCTTAACAATCTTCTTATAGCCTAGGCCATCTTTATGTAGAGCAACAATTCGTTTTTTCAGATCCTCAGAGAGTTCTTTGCCATGAGGTGCCATGTTGAACTTCTAGTGACCAGTATGAGAGAGTGAGAGCGATAACACCAAATTTAACACACCTGCTCCCCATTCATACCTGAGACCTTGTAACACTAACGAGGCACATTACATCGGGGAGGGAACATTTCTAATTGGGCCCAATTTGGACATTTTCACTTAGGGGTTTACTCACTTTTGTTGCCAAAATTAATGGCTGTGTGTTAAGTTATTTTGAGGGGACAGCAAATTTACACTGTTATACAAGCTGTACAATCACTACTTTACATTGTAGCAAAGTGTCATTTCTTCAGTGTTGTCACATGAAAAGATATATACATATACATAACATATAAAAGCACCCCTGCTGCCCCATGCACACCTACAAACATAATCGCCTACAGGGGGCACACACTTTTTGTAAACAACAATTGTGCAACACATATTGGGCATCGCTGTGCATGCCAAAGTGAGAGAAATCATTTTAGCTCCCTCATTTAGACTTAAAGTGATTGTACACCCTCCATTTACCTAGTGAAGTGACTGGCCTCAGGTGATACAGAGGTGAAAAAAATCCTCCTACATAAGTTTTACTTGTTTATCTGCAGTCTTTTTTCCCTACACCCCTTCAAAAGGGCAGAATCCATGTTAAAATCCTTCTCCATCTGTTAGTATCACAGAGGAGGGGCGGAGAGCTGCAGTTACACTGTGTGAGAGCTGATTGGAGGAAAGACACACACCTCCCTCCACACAGCAAAACAGGAGTGATGGAAGGATGTAGAGCTGTGTTCTGAATAGACAAGCTGTGTGCTGAGCTCCCTCCCCCATCACAAATGTATCTCTTGTGTAGGGAAAACTTCTTAGAAGTGACTCATGCTGATAACAGAGGAACAAATCAACAGAGAGAAATGACAAAATCTAAGGCTGCATTCACACCTGTATGTTCCAGGAACGTGTGCAAAAATGCAGGTCACGCTTGCAGTATCATTAATTGTAAATGCGACTCGCAAACACATGAGGCTCAATGCTAGAAAATGTCCCAAAGCTTCTTTTGGTGCGTTTGTCTTAGGTAGGGCAGCCCATTCAAATGAATAGGCTGCCCTATGCAGTCATTCAAAAAAATCATGACAAATGCAACACAGCGGTATGAATGGAGCCTTCATCTTTAAATTATGAGAATAAATACATTGTGTCAATTTTATGTATCAAGTAAATCATCTTTATATGTAGGCACCTTTTGAATAGAGACATGTTTCCCGGTTCACATTCAAATATGTTGAGCGCTAACATTTCCCATGGGTCTATACTTACTTTTTCACATGACTGTGAGGGATGAGCTGATGGAGAAAATAAAAGGTTAGTTGTTAGGTGGAGGCAGGAAAGGCCCCACTGAAGAGAAGGTTTTTCAAGGCATAATCTAAAAGTGGACAGAGTAGGAGATAGTCGGACAGATTGGAGTCGGGAGTTCCAGAGGATGGGAAAGGCTCTGGAGAAGTCCTGGAGGTGAGCATGGGAGGAGGTGACAAGGGAGCTAAAGAGCAGAAGGTCTTGGAAGATACTTATATCTTAGATACTCCAACAGTGGAATCTCACTGCCATAATTCCCAACTCTGTTTTAGGTTTTTGGGTCTTCCTGCCCACCGTTACGTGTTCCAGCTGCTCCTGTTACATTATCCTCAATATTAAATAATTGTATTTTTTATATCAGAAATATCAAATAAATGTAAAATGATGTAGTACCCCTTATAATGGCCAAAGCCATTATACAGAGCTGGCAAGAGGTCTTACCAGGAGAGTCTGCAATGGTCCCTAACAAAAACTGTCAGCTAGTTTAACCAGTGGTAGCTGGTGCTAAAACAATTTGGGGGGCGTAAACAAACCCCCCCAGGTCTGCACTCATCAGAGGATGCCTGGAGACTGAGACTTGCCTACAAACAGAGCCCTCCAGGTCCGCACTCACCAGAGGACGCCAAGAGACTTGCCTATAAATGGAGTCCCCCAGTGGTCACGGCTTCCCTGATATGCAGCGGCTTCCCTGTTAACCTGGTCTTCTTTCCAGGTTCCAAATCTTCAGCCTCCTGTCCTGGTTGATTGGGACGAGAAGCCAGAAACCGTAAGGGGCGCAATGGCGAATATTGATTTGCTAAAAATTAACAAGTGGGAGGGTTCAGAGGACAACGTAAAACAAGCCAATTAGAGCCTCAGGCTCTAATCACATGCTTGTAAAAAAATGAGGGACCTAATGAAAACCCATTAGTCTGGCGCCTCACACACTGCAATGAGTGCACACACATAGAACGATTGATTTTTAAATAAATGATAATATGACTAACATTTTTTAACTTTAAGATGTTAAAAAATGTTAGTCAAAATATCAGTTATTTAAAAATAAATCGTTCTATGATTATGCAAAAGAACTTAGCATCTTCCAACAATGGATTTCTGTGGACTGATCCTTTAAGCAAGGTATATGTAACATTAGATCACCTATAATAACTGTATTGCATTATTCCGCATACTTAGTCTCAGGTTACACTAACCACATTGGAAGTATTATAACTGGCTAAGAAAGCACTTAGTCTTGTCTGTAATTAGGTTCACATTGATATCATTTGATATTGCTACTGCAGCAAACTGACCTGTGTGCTTAGACACCAAATTGTTTACAAGGAGAGAGTTTAAAAGGAACCTCATTTCCAGATGATCTGTCTAACGTCAAACAGATGAAAATTCTAATTTTGGTTGGATGGTCATCAAATCTTGCAGTATATGGCAATTGTTGAATTTGGCCCTACCCCCACCCCCTTGCAAAGTTCTGAAGTCGGTATCTCGTGAAATGGGTTCAAGCCTGGTTTTAGTTTTAGTGGTCACTGAACTGAGTGTAGCAAGGTCCCAGGCCTTCTTCAGTCTAATTGGAACCTCCAGAGCCATGAGCTGCTGACATCCTTCCATATAGAGTGGGTTGTAAGGTATAGTGGGTGTAGTGTAAAGTAGATTCATGGGCGCCAGACACTTCTTGAATGCAAAGAGATTTTATTTCTCTTGAACAGAACTTTGGGAGAGAGGGTTAGGGCCAGGACACCCTTAGGCAGTTGCAATGTTAATTTGGCAGACTCCTACAGGTAGACAGCCATGCAGGGAAAGGCATCCAGCAAGACGCTACATCTGCATGAGTAGGAATGCTGTCTCCTATGGCAACAGTCTTTAACAGTTTCTAACACAAGATAACAGTTCCTTCACTTCCACTACAATCACTTCTTGTAGTTCTTCAACCCACTGAGCTCCCAGTCTCTTTTAATAGATTAGATGATTCACTGCCTCTGAATCCCTTGAGCTCCTCCAATCTTCACTGTAGTATCTTCCTCAAAGCGTCACCCCGCTTCTCTGCTGGGTCCCTAGCTTGGCACTCCAGATACTTCTCAAGCTTCACCCCATTGGCCTGCTCGGTCCCTGGCTTGACACACAAGGCTGCTCTGCAAACATCACCTCCGCTGGCTGAGTCCCTGCTTTGACACCTGCTGAATTTTCCTGATTCTTCAGTGTCCCCAGTTGGTGAGAATACTGCTCCAGTACTTACTTCAGCTACTCATGGTGGTCCCTGGTAACAAGGTGGCTGGTCCTTTAGTGGCGACAGCTTCCCCTCTACCTCTGACCATGACAGGTTCTCTGGCCGGCAGAACCGCCAATTCTGGTTGGACTGCAAGCCACAATCCCAACCCTGCGCTGCTCTCTTGCTTCTGGATAGGCCCTCAGACAGCCTAGAAGCCAGATGTCCCCCCCTGGGATAGGCCCAAACTCTGGCCTAGCAGCCCGGGCAATACGAGACACATCCACCCAGACAGCCGTCAAGGGGCACAGAACACTTATCACGTGACTCCACCCAAATATATATAGGTTTTCCCAGCAAGCCAAGGGATTCAAGAAAACCCCTACACTTTGGCTAAGATACCCAATATACTCCTAATCTGCCCTTGCTTTGCCCTTGTCTTATCTAATGACACCAGGTACCCGGCCATCTAGCGGCAGAATTGAGAAGTGCAGCAATTCTAGAGTTAGGATGAAATCAACTGATCCTCAACAATGAGCCAAGGTAACTACACCTGGCAGGTAAATTCAAGAGCAACCCTGCCTAAACATCAGGGTGCTACATGAGGATACAGACTGCATTCCGCTTCTCCTCTGCACTACAAGCATAAAACAGCTGTGTTGATTGGTTGTTAGAAACTACCCAGGCAGTTCATTTAGGCCTTGGAAAATGTATTGTCTCTTAGTAAATTCCCGCTCTCCAGTTGTTACATATCTTCATATTTAATAAACAGTGTAAGGGTGATGCACAAAGTGATGCATCTTTTGCCAACTTTTTTCCTTTCAGTTTGCGTTATTCTCTTCTGTCTCTGTATTGCAGTCCGCCCATCTCGCCAGAGTCAGTTTCCTGGTTCCAGCGTTTAGGAAAGAGCTTATCCTGGACTTGGAGCTAAAGCAGTAAGTATTTCCTATCATTATACAGTTATGCATTCATCCACAGGGCAGGCGACCATATGTACCTTCCACCTGTACTGTACTAAGATGAAAGAATCCAGGAACAGCAGATTGTGATGCTACAGGGCTGATGGATGCTTATATTATACAACACCAGAGTACCTACAACAGCTAAATGTTACCACAGACGTTGGAGACATGCAGTGACTTCTGTGGGAAAAACTGTGGTAGATTTTCCCAGGACCTGCACAGGACAGCTGCAACAACATACAGATCAATAAAGTGTCTGATGAACACAACATGCTGTATACTATATACTTCACACTGCTCCTCTGTGCACTGTGCTATTCATTATATTCCACACTGTACCTCTGTGTATTGTGCAGTACATAATATACTTCACCACACTCCATCTCTGTACACTGTGCTGTAATTACATATTTTACATCACTCTACTCTGTGCACTGGGTTCTACATTACTGTATATACTCTACATCACTCTACTCTGTGCACTGGGTTCTACATTACTGAATATACTCTACATCTCTCTACTCTGTGCACTGGGTTGTACATTATATACTCCATGTCTCTCCTCTCTGTGCATTGTGCTGTATATAATACACTCCACTCTGTACACAGTACCATACATGATATACTCTATACTGCTCTTCTTTGTTCTCTGTGCTGTACAATATAGACTCCATACTGTTTCTTTCCGCACAATGCGCTGTACGTTATATACTCCACTTTGCTCCACTCTGTACACTGGACTGTACAGTAAATATTCCATAGCACTCAAATGTGTGTGCTGTGCTATACATTATATACTCCACATTGCACCACTCTGTGAGCGTACATGACATTTCCCTCATCACTCCACTCTGTACATTGTGCTATAAAGTATACTGTATGCTCTTCACTGCTATATAATGTGCTGTACGTTATACATAGCTCCCAACTGTCCCTAAATTTCAAGGGACTGTCCCCGATTTGGAACAAAGTCCCTCTGTCCCTCTCCCCCCCCCCCTCATTTGTCCCTCATCCCTCATTTTGGTCTGATCTTTATAGTTGTATATAAAATGCACTTTTTTAATCTTTCAAAAAGTGTTTCCCAGTTGTAAACGTTTAATCCAATTTCTAAATTGGTGTATTTGTAAATCTCAAGAGCCAGTATAAAGGAATAGTAGTGGTAAAAAGCACTTGTGGGTTTAACCAATTTTTAAAATTTTTTTTATTTGCATCATTCTCCTTTAAGGGGGTGTGGCAGGGGGTGTGTCCTATGCCTGCATACTTTTACTAATAGGCATCCCTCGTTTACATTTCAAAAAGTTGGGAGGAATGCGTTATATACTTCACAAATACCTCCCAACTTTTTGAGATGGGAGCAAGGGACACCTATTAACAAATGTATGTAGGCATAGGACACACCCCCTGTTACGCCCCCTTAAAGGGGAATCGTACAAAAAAATTATTAGTTAAACCCACAAGTGCTTTATTTTTACCATATACTATTCCTTTATATTGGCTTTTGAAGTTTACAAATGCAGCAATTTAGCAATTGGATGAAAGGTTTAGCACCGGGAAACACTTTTTGAAAGATAAATAGTGCATTTTATATACTATAAAGATCAGACCAAAATGAGGGACAAATGAGGAGGAAAGAGGGACAGAGGGACATTGTTCCAAATCAGGGACTGTTGGGAGCTATGTTCACATCACTTCACTCTGTACACTGTCCTGCATATTTAATATTCCACATCGCTCCACTTGGTATACTGGTGCTGTATGTTATATACTCACTGTGCCATTAAACACTCTACTGTATGTTATATACTCTCATGCTGCACACTGCACTTAGATGATATATTCCATAACACTTCTTTTTGTGCAGTGTGCAAACTCGAACTCTATATGCTTAAAAAAAAAAAAATATGGTAAGCAGAGGGCAAAAGACTACTCTCCACTACTTCCTGCAATCTTCTCCCTTCTGCTGGTCGTTCCCCCATTTATAAATGAATTGCTTTTTCTTCACTGTGTAGAGGTGGCCAACACACCAAAAGTCAACCTACTAGCAGGGCAATGTTAGATCAAGAACCTGCAGATGAGGTTTAGAAAGCACAGATTTGCAGAACAAAATATGTAGAGAGATCCTTGCACTGCAAGGCCACAGGTACAGCTTCCTCTCCAGCAAGGTGAGCAGCTAGGGTTGCCGGCCTCATCCCTTTAAAACTGAACGCACATGAACAACACAGGTTCTTGGGTTTAGTTGAATGCAGGTAAGGTACCAAAGGAATTTAATTACCACCTTAATCGGCCACAGAACCTGTGTAATTTAATATGTGCGCTTTTTTAAAGGGATGAAGTGGCAACCTTATAAGCAGCGCAGTAGTGACATCACCAAATCTCACTCTAATCTTATGAAATGTGGATATATGGCTGTTAAGCTGTAGATGCAGGTGTTGTATATTTATGTACTTGGACTATGACACCTCTTTCTTTTTCAGCCATCTTTTATCATCTGGCTACACTGAAATAATCTACAACGATCACAATAATACTCGGGTGCAGGTGAGTGTTTCATTATAATGTCACTTAGGCAAGAGAACTCTGGTCTATTAGAAAATCAGGAAATGAAGAGCTGCTGAGATCGCTAAATATTCATTTCATTCATTTTTTTTTTTACATCTTGCTTATGTGATTAAATAGAATTTACCATGCAATCCATTACCCGACACCCTTTCATATGTGGTGTCTATGCCCACCCCCTCCATCACATTATGCTGATTGACAGCACAATTTTCATTAAACAAAGCTATTTCGTTGCCTTAACACTAATGCCGCGTACACACGGTCGGAATTTCCAACAACAAATGTTCGATGTGAGCTTGTTGTCGGAAAATCCGACCATGTGTAGGCTCCATCGGACATTTGTTGTCGGAATTTCCGACAACAAAAATTTGAGAGCTGGATCTCAAATTTTTCCGACAACAAAATCCGTTGTCGTAAATTCCGATCGTGTGTACACAATTCCGACGCACAAAATTCCACACATGCTCGGAATCAAGGAGAATAGCCGCACTGGCTATTGAACTTCGTTCCTCTCGGCTCGTCGTATGTGTTGTACTTCACCGCGTTCTTAACGTTCGGAACTTCCGACAACATTTGTGCGACCGTGTGTATGCAAGATAAGTTTGAGCCACCATCCTTCGGAAATAAATCCAGGATTTTGTTGGCAAAAGTGTTAAATTGTATCAAATGTCAAACCTTTGTAAGTTTTGAAGTTAGTAGGTAATAGTTAAATACCTGGTTGTTTTTTCTCTTTTGTTTTTTTTTTTTGTTTTTCCCTTTTAGACAGTTGTCTGGTATTCATATTAGAAGATTCCCACTTGCCTCCTATTCTACTGACAACTGTAAAATGTGATTGTCCCATTGTTATATATCTCATTGACATTGGTACCCTGAGCATCCAAAGCTAAATCTAAAGGTTTTTGCCTTTAGATACACTTTAAACTCATTGGCTGTGTTTGTATTTATCACTTTGTATCACATGCTAATTAACACTTAGGTGATAATTACAAGTACTACTAATATCACATCTGTGTTTTCTGCTCAATAAGGCGTAACCAAGTTTCAAAAAAACAATCATTATTTAAACTACTAAAGTGATGGAGACCATTGACCTAGCAAAGTGTATGGTATTGAACAAGATGAAGTGGTGTTCAATTTAAACCATGTGCTAAAACAAAATCCAGTTTTTCATTGCGCTCCCACATGACTCGGTTGTTCAAAGTGAACGCAGCTTTACCTTCTTCACTAATATCCACTTTGCTGGGGGAGCAGGCTATTCTGTACACCTTTTATGAAAGAGAGCCCCGCTGTACCTCGCAGAGCCATGCAGTGCTGATCTGGTCTGTCATTTTTAAAGCTTAATTTTCCTGCTTTTGTTTTTTTTTTTTCTATTTCTTTCAAGGATATCAAACCTCTTTCTTTCTGTAGCCATCAGATTCCAGCGGTCACGTTTGTAGAGGAGTTCCAGCCTCCCACCCTAAAAAGTAAAAGTCAGCAGCTAGAAACACTGTAGCTGCTGACTTTTACTATTAGTGCACTTACCTGTTCAGGGATCCAGCAGTGTGTCCTCCCCCGAGCCAATTGTTGAGTTGGCTCTTAGGTGCTGGCGCCTCCATCCTGACTAAGGGAAACCGGCTGTGAAGCCATGCGCATACACAAATCATGCTGCGCTTTGTGAATGGGCCGGCTGTGGAGTGAAGGAGGCCACAGCGAAGTGAGCCAGAAGTAGGAGCGGGTACCTGTCAAAACCAGGTACCCTCTCCCCCCCTCAAAAGGGGCCAAACGTGGCAGGAGGCAGACGATCGGAGCTTTCCATTTTTGGGTGGAGCCCTGTTTTAAGCTCACCATCTGGCAGCTGTAAGCCTAGTTGCTGTTTGTTTTACAATACCTTCATTGATCCTTTCCTTGAGGTTTTTAGGGCAAAACATGTAGATAGAAATTCTTTGGCTGCCACTGCGGACTCCGTTTCTTAAAGTCCAGCTAAGCTTTCTGTTTAAGGGCCTGGGTTGAACGTTGGCTTTGGGTTTGTGTCGACGGCATCATTTTTGGTTTGAAATTAGTCTGAGATGCTTCTGAGATTCATAATCTGACACTTCCATTTCACCTCCTTTTAACCACTTCCTGCCCAGCCTATAGCAGAATGACGGCCAGGAAGTGGTTTGGTTATCCTGACTGGGCATCATATATGATGTCCAGCAGGATAACGAGCCAGCACGGACGACAGTCAGTCTGACACACCTCAACTCCGATCTAGGTAAAGAGCCTCTGACAGAGGCTCTTTAGCACGTGATCAGCTGTGTCCAATCACAGCTAATCACAGTGTAAACGGGAAAAGCCGTGTATCGGCTTTTCCTCTATCGCGCCTGACAGGCGCAAGTAGAGGAGAGCCGTTCGGTTGCTCTCCTGTCAGGGGGGGTCTGCACTGGTTGATTATCAGTGGAGCCCCCCCGAGGATGCCCACCCAGGACCACCAGGGATTACCACCAGGGATGCCCACCCATGACCACCAGGGATGCCAACCAGTGCCCATAAATGAGGCCAATCATTGCCCATCATAAATGCCTGCCGGTGCCTCCTCATCAGTGATGCCCATCAGTGCCACCTATCAGCGCCCATCAGTGCCAACCATAAGTACCCATCAGTGATGCCTTTCAGTGCTGCATATTGGTGCCCATCATCAGTGCCCATCAGTGCCACCTCATTGGTGCCTGTCAGTGCAGTCTCATCAGTGAAGGAGAAAACTTAGTTATTTACAATATTTTAAAACAGAAACAAAGAAAAACTTTTTTTTGCTGGTATTTGATCACCACTGGGGTTTTTATTTGTTGCTAAAAATTAAAAAAAAGAAAGGTTAGGTTTAGGAGTGTGTCTATAGGAATGTTTGACCATTCTTTCAGAAGCGCATTTGTGAAGTCAGACACTGATGTTGGATAAGAAGGCCTGGCTTACAGTCTCCACTCTAATTCATCCAAAGGTGTTCTATCGGGTTGAGGTCAGAACTCTGTGCAGGCCAGTCAAGTTCCTCCACCCCAAACTCGCTCATCCAGGTCTTTATGGACCTTGTTTTGTGCACTGGTGCGCAGTCATGTTGGAACAAGAAGGGGGCCATCCCCAAACTGTTCCCACAAAGTCAGGAGCATGAAATTGTCCAAAATGTCTTGGTATGCTGACTCCTTAAGAGCTCCCTTCACTGGAACTAAGAGGTCAAGCCCAACCCCTGAAAAAAAAACAAAACACACCATATTCCCCCCTCCACCAAACGATTTGGCCCAGTGCACAAAGCAAGGTCCATAAAGACATAGATGAGCGAGTTTGGGGTGGAGGAACTTGACTGGCCTGACCTCAACCTGATAGAACACCTTTGGTATGAATTAGAGCAAAGACTGTGAGCCAAGCCTTCTCGTCCAACATCAGTGCCTGACCTCACAAATGCGCTTCTGGAAGAACGGTCAAACATTCCCATAGACACACTCCTAAACCTTGTGGACAGCCTTCCCAGAAGAGTTGAAGCTTTTATAGCGGAAAAAGGTGGGCCAACTCAATATTGAACCCTACGGACTAAGACTGGAATGCCATTAAAATTTGTGTGTGTAAAGGCAGGCGTCACAATACTTTTGACAACATAGTGTATCTCTCTTTAAATCTCCAGTGTTCTGCCTTCGTGTTAATTAATTGGGTCTCAATTAATAACGGACTTGGGAAAAAAAAAGTCTTGGCATCCATTATTTATTGCTGCTGAAGAGATGTGGGAGAGGGAGCAGCTCCTGGAGCTTTGTGGATAAAATGGGTCATAGAGGGAGGTATGGGCTCTCACCGCGCAGCCCCGAACTTGGCACATCTAGTTCTTTTAACTGCGGCGCACTAATAAATGAATCTTCAGTTTACCTCGGGCCACGTTCTGTGGGGAGGTGGAGGGACCCAGATATTGTCTTATCATTATTTCCACTTCACTTCAACACTTGGGCCCGTTATGTAAGGAAAATCAAATGTACGTGCTAAGACAGAGGACGCATAGAAGGCATCCTATTTCCACTGTGAGCCTTACCCATTCAGAGATGACCTACATAAAACTGGAGCAAAGAGAGACAGTATGGGCTCAATGAAAAATGGATGTTCCTGTTTGTATGTATGCAGAAAGGCGCGTTCGCCTACAATTGGCGATCCACCCGCTTTGATGTATCTTTTTTATACATTGTCACAGGTACACTGTTGCAGCACCTGTCCTGTAGATCACAGGCCTTTTCTATCATCTGCTTGTGATGTGAGCTGCAGCAACATAGAGTGGGGGCCCTAAATTAACTCCTGACTCCCTTAGTCTCTCCTTACCTAGTTTTTCATAATTTTTAATTTTTTTTTAATTTTTACATTTTGTGTGCCCTTTTTTTCTCATTTATTTTTTAGTAGTGTTATGTTAATAGTCAAAACTTTCTTTGCTTTAGATGGAATTGTAACCCCATGGCAGGTTTTTTTTATTGCTGTCTGAAAATTCACCCTCTCAACTTGTCCTGGTGACTATTGTCAAGTGGACAGAAATTGATGGAGAATCCAAATTTAAAAGTGGTTGTAAACCCTAAAAAAAAATTCCAAAAAAAAAAAAAAAACCTGCAAGACAAAGGCATAATGAGCTAGTATGTATAGCATACTAGCTCATTATGAATTACCTGAGATCGAAGCCCCCCATAGCGGTCCTCATTCACCGCTCCGGCGGCTGACTTCTCTCCTGGGGGGGTTACTTCCAGGTATCGTGGCTCCGGCGCTGTGATTGGCCAGGGCCACGAAGACGTCACTCCTGCGCATGCACGGGAGCCATCGGTAATGGTACAGTCTAATTGAAGCAATGGCACGTACGTGCCATTGCTTCAGTTTGCTTAAGTGCACATGTACCGATGACGTCAGCACATGCAAATACAGGGGATATATCCCAAACCGTGCAGGTTTAGGAAATATCCAGTGTAGCTACAGTTAAGCCTAATTATAGTTTTGCCTGTAGTAAAAAGTGGTTGTAAAGGGTTTACAACCACTTTAAATCCAATGTTGCACTTGTTCAGAGGACAACTGTCCACAGCCTTGTTCAGACTAGCGAATGAGGGAGGCTAGCAGCGCTTAGATGCAGCTAAACTCCACATGTGGGCACAGCAGCACTAGGGCCGCATACAATCTGGATGATCAGCAGAGTCTTAGTGGCCTGAACTGCCACCTCAGGGCCAGCCAGAGACCCTTACTGCAATTACTCACCTGGATTAGAGCTTGTCGGGTTGAAATGAATAGGCCATGCACAGATTCCAATACCTATGTAAAACCAGCTCTATTATAATTAAGTAGAGGATACAAAGAGGTTGATTTACTGAAAGGAATTTTGCAAGGAAAAAAAAAAAAAAGCATTTTTTTTGCACACGATTGGATGATGGAAGTCAGAAGAACTCCCCCTCATTTACTAAGTGCTGGAGCGAATGCGCTTGTAAAGTGCGCAGTCTGTTTGCCTTTATTAAATTAATCCCATAGTTTCACTTGTCCACCTCCCATGAAGGGCTTGATCATGGAGACAACATAGTGGTTTCCATGATTAAGCCTTCTGTGGGGTAAAAGGCATTGGAGTGGGAGGTGAACAGGCAAGACTATATATTAGGTTTCCTCTAGTTATTGGGCCTTATCCACACAGGCATACCTATGCTTCCACCTATGCAAAGGGTCACCTGACCTTTGTCTACACAAGTGTTCCATTCAATCACGTGCAGGCAGCCAATTAATGTCTTTTTTGACCCACGGACACAGCCACTGGTCCCAATTTGCCAGCTGTGTGGGTGTGTGTCCCTGAACAAAGACAGTGTGCGTTCGTGGGCGCACACCCACAGGGCTGGCATATTGGGACCAGCAGCTGTGTCCCATTAGACATGAATGGGACTGCCTATATGCACAAAACTCCTGTGCAGGCAAAGACGGTCCTTTCCACAGGTATACGTATAGGGATGCCTTTGTGAATAAAGCCTTATATTAAAGCTGGTTTTACATCGGTAAGGGCATCAGTGTGCTGCCTGTTCACTTCTTGACAAGTGAAACAGCTGAACGGGAATGCGCTCCTAGGTGTGTATCTGATGAGAGATGAAGGTACACGGAAAGAAGCAAGTTTGGAGCGGCATAGCTCCTATTGATTTGTTTGGATGAGTAGTTCGATGCAAAACAGTGGCCATTGATTTGTATAGTCTGCAGCTGTTCACACACACAGGTAATTTCACCGCCTGTAAGAATCACACATTATGGCAGCTGCCCATCTGAATGGGGCCTCTCATTTTAGAGAAATATCCTCTCACTTCATGCTGAGTCTCCAGGACAGGAAGTGATGGGAAACAAAAAAGAGGGGGTATTCCCACGCTGCATTATATATATATATATATATATATATATATATATATATATATATATATATATATATACATATATATATATATATATATATATATATATATATATATATATATATATACATATACATATATATATATATATATATATATATATATATATATATATATACACACACACACACACAGGGAATCTAGCTGCAGCAAACACCGAATAGGTCAACCTTAACCCAAAAATAAACTGAAATAAAAAAATCAATGAATGATGTTTCGCTCTAGGTAGTAATTAATCAAATAGTATTTACGCACATAAAGAATCAGTCCTAAAATGCTAAAAGCCCAGTACTCAAATAAATATGTATAACCACTGTAGGCAGATTAGGATATATAAAGTGCAAGTGATAACAGTGACAGTAGTGAAATTCAATCTTCAAGTAAATAGTAATAAAGTCCTAGTGCTGAAAACCACATAAATACTATTACAACTATATCTAAAGAGCTAATAAAACAATGTCCATATAACGGTGAGCTGGAGATGTGAAGTGCTGCTCCCAATAGCGCTTTGTGCAGATCAGGTAGTGAATAAAGTGACTTTAGTGATTCGTTTGTTCAGTGTAATAACACCTCTGTATAAGGTGGTCCCTTACCTTATCGCTGTAAGGTAACAGCGTTAAATATTATATAGAGACGGCCAGAAGGATCCTGGCTCCTGCAATGAGTAAACTTATGCCGCGTACACACGAGCGGACTTTACGGCAGACTTTGCTCGGCGGACTGGATTTCGTCAGACAATTCGATCGTGTGTGGGCTCCAGCGTACTTTATTTTCTCAAAAGTTGGACGGACTTAGATTTGAAACATGTTTTAAATCAATCCGTCGAAATCGAGTCTGGTCGAAAAGTCCGCCGTCTGTATGCTAGTTCGACGGACAAACAGCCACGCTAGGGCAGCTATTGGCTACTGGCTATGAACTTCCTTGTTTTAGTCTGGTCGTATGTCATCACGTATGAATTCGACAGACTTTGGTGGATTGTGTGTAGGCAAGTCCGTTCATTCAGAAAGTCCGTCGAAAAGTCAGCCGGGCAAAGTCTGCTGTAAAGTCCGACCGTGTGTACGTGGCATTAGATCTCTCTTCTTGAGGCGGTGAAATTCAGTGATGAAAAATATATAGAGGGAGTTCCAGTTCAAGTGCAGTGCATAAAGGAGCGGGAAGAAAGGAAGTCCCGAATCTCGAAGTATGTAAGGGCTAAAATGCGTTTATTATAAAAACAGCCAATAGGGTACTCACATTAGGAGTGTAAAACACAAACACAGCACCACGAGCGGCGAGCTCGCAACCTATGCCACTTCCGGTGCCTGTCTGTTCTGATGCGTAGTGTCACGATCACATGACTACATTACATTATCCATTAAGCGCTAAAAATAGAACCTGTAAAGCATCTGAAAAGCACCTCTCATGCCTCCCCAATGTGAAAGCCCGAGTGCTTTCACACTGGGGCGGGGCGCTTGCAGGATGGAAAAAAAAGTCCTGCAAGCAGCATCTTTGGGGCAGTGCAGGAGTGGTGTTTACACCACTCCCAAAACACCCTGCCCATTGAACTGAATGGGCAGTGCTGCCGGAGCACCTGCAAAGAGGACACTTATAACCCTTTCTTCGGCTGCTAGCGGGGGTTTCTTCGGCCGCTAAAACTAGCGGTGCTTTACCGCTAACGCCGGCACCACCCCAGTGTGAAAGTACTCTTAAGAAGAGTCTATATTAAAACTGTAAAGTATACATTGAATGGTAATGTTATTCTCCAATAATAATCTTTACACATCCACTGCTTAATGTCCCTGTAATCTATATTTCATTCTAAGAGACTGGTGAAAATGTAGAGCTAAGGAGTGAGAAGCAATAATCAATAGCAATATATACCAAATAATAAATAAAAATGGTGAAAACATATGATGAAAATCAATCATACAATGAAATTAACATGTGAAAATATATGTATATATATATATAGTAATGAAAAACAAGTGTAAAGTCCCAAAGGTGGAAAGACCTTAAGGTAAACTGATATAGTGTCCACTACAAAAAAGGGTTGTTGTTCAGAAGTAGGGTTTAACGGCCTTAGCAGGCATGTAGAGCACCAGGGATAATGTGTCCTCCACCCAAGATGAGGGGTATGTACTCTTACCAGAAGCAGTGGACTTGAGTGTCAGCGACAATGAGTCAATCATGCAAGAATGGCCCGATCAGCGGATTTCCGGTAACGATCTAGGGAATCCAGCGAAGTCCAAGAAAGGATCCAGGAAATCATGCAGATGGACTTGAGGCTGGAACTCAGATGTTAAACAGCCGAATTGGAAAGCCAAAAACTCTCATCCGAGGGGATATAGAAAGAAAAAATGTCTCCATATGGTGTAGGTCAAAAAGGTGCATTTTACTGAAAAACCAACATGCATCCATGAATATAAAATTGTGATCACAGAATAAAAAGCAATGTGGGGAGTTGAAAGCCAAGACCAATGCGTTTCGTCCCAATGGACTTCAACAGGGGCTTACATCAGCTCCCCCACATTGTACATATTTATAAGTTACAAATAAATTGAGAAGCCAATCAGCAAAACATCGTATGCGGCATCGACCTGGAAGGGGCGCGGCCGGCATAAATTCCACGCCCAAAATCCCAAGACCAGTGATTGGAACAAAGCTGATCACATGACAGCATGAGTTCCAAGCCTCGTTCTGGGAGCCAGTGAACAGAGCAGACCCGGTCCCACGACACCAAGAATAACATCATGGGGACACGACTGCACCTGTGGCCTGAACCCAGAAATGACACGGCCAAAGAGTACATACTTCTCATCTTGGGATCTTGGGTGGAGGACACATTATCCCTGGTGCTTCACATACCTGCCACTGCCAAGGCCGTTGTACCCCACTTCTGAACAACAACCCTTTTTTGTGGTGGACTCTATATCAGTTTACCTTAAGGTCTTTATATATATATATATATATATATATATATATATATATATATATATATATATATATATATATATATATATTCTTCACATGTTAATTTCATGGTATGATTGATTTGATTGAAAATCATATGTTTTCACCATTTTTTATATTGTTTGGTATATTGCTATTGATTATTGCTTCTCACTCCTTAGTGCTACATTTTCACCTGTCTCTTATATTGAATTTTTGTCACATTCTTATGTGGAAGCTGTTTGTTCCTTTTCACACACCGGGTAGCGCAGTAATATCCCCCATTCACATTTTCCATCTATATTTCATTGCATTTTTTCTTACTGTGTTTTTCAGCCTCCTTGTAATGTCCCCCTCGAGCTCCGAAACCTAACCTTCTTTTATTTGGAACGAGTAGTGCACGTTAGTTGCGATCATGTAAACTGCTCTATACACACTACACATCCCTTAGTCCCTAATAATCCATCTCTGGAGCAAGCAGGAGAAGGTGGCTAAGTTCCTACATACAATTTTACCATGGAGAATGTAGCCATTCTTTAACAGGAAATCAGATTACAGCAGCAAAAAAAAAAAAAAACAATTTCGAGGAGGCTGCGGGCAATAGAAGAATATACACATTTTTTTTGTAAACCACAATTTGTCAACGATTGTACAATGAGATCCTAATGCATGTGACCAGCTTTAAATAATTTAGCTCTGGTTTAGCCTTCATTGATCTTTATTTTTGGCCTAGTGTTGTAATTTTACATTGTGTGTGTTTTGCAGAGTCCTGGTTCAGTGGGAGATCACTGCTATTACAGCGGTCATGTACGTGGGGTAGAGGTGTCATGGGTTGCCATCTCCACTTGCTACGGGCTCAGGTGAGTTTCTCCAATGAGACGCGCGTTGGCTGACTGTCAGCGAAGCTCTCTGCTTCTCTCTAATGACTTCCTACGATGTGGCTTGTGGCGCTGAGACATTTGGTGACAGCAGGAGGTGTGTGGGGGTGGCGGAACAGCGTGGAATGTTACTGCGGAACTCTCAGTTCATTCCGTCCTCTGTGCAGAAATCTGCTACTGACTCTTTATCATTATGTCTGATGAGATCACCTGCTCTCTGTGTTCAGTCATTACCATCATCAGAGAAGACATCCCTGAGGTCATCTATTGTAAGGACAATGGATCACAGAGACAGCTGAACAGCTCTCAAGAGAATAAAATCTATATACAGTAATTACATCACATGCATCATAGCTGCTGGTCCTTCCAGGTTTCCAGAAACAGTTTCAAGTTTTCAGTGTTTGTCTTTGGAATTTGTTTTATGCCAGGAAATCTTTTGAGGTTTTGAGGTCTGACAAAAAAAAGCCCCCCTTTCCTGCATGTTTGATTCAATTTGTTGATTTTATCTTCAATTGGGGTTAAAGGAGAAGTGCAGCCAAAGCTCGTTTGGCTGTACTTCTATGTATCACAGGAGTGCAGTTCGTTCTGCTCTCCTGTGACCCCTTTTCAGCAGATAGCAGGCTGAAGTCCTTTGTCTACTGACGTCACAGAGCCGGTCCAGGTTCGGGAAAGATCACATGCCTGGACTGGCACCCTTTCTCAGCACGTCACTGAGACCCTCCACAGTCCAGTGCTCCAGTGAGCGAGGGGGCAGAGCAGAGAGCGGTGACGGACAGTCAACAGCTGTCTGCTCACAAATCACTGATAGATCAATGGTGTTTGATCGCTCGGTTTTCAGCCTTAGAGCCGGCAGGGGACAAATGCAACATTGGACCAATGCTGCATCCACCTAGGTAAAAAAAAAAAATCCCATACTTCTTTTAAGTGAATATTTAAAGCCGCACTCCAGACGCAAAAACTTTTATTCAAATATATTTAAAATACCCAAAATCTCACAGGTGGGCCAGTCATTTTGTCAAGGAGATCTCGGTGTTGGAACATGCAATATATACAGGAAGCTGGGGCTGACTCAACCTTCAAAGCACCTCCTATCGCTGAAATATAATTTTTAGGGGTTAACTTGTGACCTAACATTTTAATAACAAGTTTGAGGCAGATAATATAGTGAAAAATATAATAGTTCATGGCTGCCATAGTATCATGCAATTATCTGACTTGCTTAAAATCAGCACCAAATGACCATAATTTTTTTTTTAATTTTGGCAGCTCACATAATTGCTCATAGACTTTGGATGACAAAAAACGGATGCAACATGTGATCTAATGTCTGCAGGACCCTTGCAAGTGCCACTGAGTGATGCTCACATGCAAAAATAGTGATCAGGCCTTGCATATCGCAAAGTATGCTGAGTCTGATAAGAAAGCCCAGCACTACCTTGATGCCTTCTTGCAGACTGTATTAACCTATAGCTGTCCATTTAACACAAATGTGCAGCGGCAAAGAGGTGGGCCTTGACATCCTTTTTATGCTAAGACAGCTCTTGATCCATACTAATGAACGTGAGCCAGCAGGACTGACTCCCAATCATGTGACTACTGTGACAGCCAATCACAGTAACCATGTGATCAGCCGTTCCTGTGACCACTAATCCCTCCCCCGTCCCCAGACGTAGAGACCCAGTTAAGGGGCGGGAAGGGATCGAGATTGTTTCGCTTCTTCCCTTCCCTATGATTAAGCTCCAAGGGGCGGGGTGAAATGCATTGTCTTTTTAAGTCATAAGGAATTAAGATTGCCATCTTTGCCAGCATAGGAAGAGGGATCATTCCCTCCACTGGATCATTCAGATCTACCTTTAGCATAGTAGCTGCTCTCTGATTCGTTGACCACTTTGTGACTTGCTTATAGCGTCACCTACTTGCTGCAAGTGGTAAATATCAAAAATGAAAAATATGGTGCCTATTCAGTTTTTAATAAAATTTGTAAAATATGTTTTACATTTTTGTTAGTACTGAACGTCAAGAGAATCTAAAAAAAAACTATAGATTAAATTGTATAAAATGCAGGGTAATGTAATGGTCAGGAGACCTTGCCCCAGGTTTGTTGCAAAGCCACACAGGCCTGTGCCTAGCGTGAACATTTCAGGTGGGTGGTGCAGGACCTAGTTTTATTTTTATTTTTATTTTTTTGTTTTTTTTTCTGCAAGTCAGGGTAAAGAAACAATTTTGGAAAATAAAATTATATCAGAAAACGAAGGGTTTTGGACTGTTCTCAAAGAGGAGCAAATAATAAATACAAGTGTCTGTAGGTTCTGTGCAACTGTATCTGTTGTATCTCACATCACATTGTCTGTATTTTATATAGGATTTGTCACAGATTAGACTGCACACAGCAGGGGGTGAGGACTAGTGGAAGACCTATATACGAAAGGGCCCCTTTATGCAATAGACTATAGGTAGATATGCATGTAGATTTTGTGATAACCCCAAATTCTCTCAGGGTCGATAATATACAACTGAGGTGACACAGCAGACACCCCTTTTACTTCCATTCCAAAGGAAGAAATGGCAAGCATGCTGGATGTCTTAGTGCTGGTCAAGAAGGGGGTAAGAGGTCCTGTTGTATTCTTCACTTGGATATTATAAACCAGGAAAATAGTGAGGGCATCATGAAGAATGTCTCCCACTTCTCTCTCTGCCCTGGAAGTTGTCAGTATCCAAGTATACATAATAGAAGAAGGTGGCCTCTGCACTTATCCAGCCATAAAGTATAAATGGACCCTTAGGTCTCAGAGGGCCCTTATGCAGCTTTTCAGTCTGTACAGATGGTATGTCCACCCCTGGTGTGGACTGTCCTACAGCCAGAGTTGTCCATGTATGGTTAGCTTCTCTAAGGGTTTGCAACTTTCAGTTACCTAAAGTCTACTTGAGTTAAAATGCTTTCCACTGCTATAGATCCCTGAGAGCATTAAAAATCCTAGCTGTGACCTCATAGTATGATGGTTCTCTTTATGACCCTTCCCATGGACAGCGCAGACAGTAACACAAGTGTGAGGAGGTGGTATGCAATCAGAGAAGAAGGTAGAAGTCCATGCTGGATTTAGGATATAGTATCCACATCTCCTTCTTGTCTCTTTATGCACAAGCCCTGTGTTGCTGGACTACAATTTATTTGTGCATAAAGCTCACACTTAAGTCAGAGGGAATTGCATGACAATGGAAATCACTATGTTTTCAATGGTACCTGTTCACATCAATGCAACTCAGAGCAGTGCGATTTTGGAAAAGGTTCCTGTACTAGTTTGGTGCTATTCCACTGCGAATTTGGCTCCATAGAATATGCAATCCACATCCAAGTTGCACTACAACATCACACTGAAAGTTCAGAATCTGATTGCAATAGTGTGCACCTAGCTGAAAGCCCAATCTGGCCTCCTGCTCTAGAAGTAAAACTAACTTGTGTGGAAACCTAGTTGGATGACCTGTTCTATTACTTCTAGCCATGGTTACATAGGGAGTGATCAGGATATGTGTGGTTCCTGTGTAATTTTGTACCCTTTTCTATATCTATTGCAGTGGGGCATTTTCGGACGGCATGTTCACCTATACCTTATACCCCCAGGAACACAGCACTGAGGTAAGTGTGTCTGTCTGCTTCTTCCTGTCTTCATTTTATGACAGGATGTTTAGATTTATAGCAATACCTATGCATCCCAAACTGGAAGATCATATTATTGCATGGAAGTTCCATTACCCATGTCACCCTAGTGGGGCAGCCAGGTAATATCTCCTCTGGTGGTCTTCTCCTCTATATATGGCGCTTTTCATGCGTTTTAGCGCTAAAAAGAGCGCCTAAAAAGCGCCTGTCAAGCCACCCCAGTGTGAAACCCTGAGTGCTTTCATACTGGAGCGGTGCGCTTGCAGGACAGGAAAAAAAGTCCTGCAAGCAGCATCTTTGGGGCGGTGCAGGAGCGGTGTATACAGCCCTACTCCACCTCCCCTGTCCATTGAAATGAGTGCAACTCTCGCCACAAAACAAGCACTATTAACCCTTTTCGGCCGCTATCAAAACCACATAATTCAACAGTGCAGTTTTAGCTGTGCCAGTACCACAGACCAGCTTTTATTGTGCGTGATTAAGCGCTAGAAAATCTCACTACTATAATGAAGAATTTTTCAGGCGATGTTAGGAAAAGGTGACCAGGTAGGGTTCCTGTGCTGTAGATAGCAACAGACCGGTCCCTGTGTCATTTATATGATTTTTTTGCTCATAAATCGTTTTTAAAAATGTAAATATCGTTGTGGCACTTTTGTATTGCTTGATAACTTAAAACGTGCAACCTGTAGTATTTTTTAAATGTCGCCTATGCAGATTTTTAGCGGTAAAAGTTTGGCGCCATTCCATGAGCAGGGGCGCAATTTTGAAGCGTGACATGTTGGGTATCAATTTACTTAGCGTAACATTATCTTTCACAATATAAAAAAAAAATGGGCTAAATTTACTGTTGTCTTATTTTTTAATTCAAAAAAGTGTATCGTTTCCAAAAAAAGTGCGCTTGTAAGACCGCTGCGCAAATACGTGTACCTTTTTATATGTTAAAGAAACCCACTAAAATGCTGATATTGGGCCAGTTGAGCTCAGCGCTGTTCTATGGATTTTGTTCTATGTGCAGCTACAAAAGTTTGTTTAACTGATTTCCCGAATATACAGAGTCAGCAGGTTACAGTTCAGATCACTGACATTCCATTTCTTCTTCACAGAAGTCTCTGCCATGGCCTCATGTCATTCAGCGGACCAGGATGTGCACAGAACCAGGTATCCAAACCCCCCATATAACATAGCTAAGGCCCCTTTCACACTTGTGCGACTTGTCCTGCAAAGTTGCATGACAAGTCGTACCCCATGATTTCCAATGCGTACCATTCATATCTGTGCGACTTCAAAGTAGTCCCTGCACTACTTTGGTCCGACTTTGATGTGACTTGAGGTCCACAGCCCTCAAGATTACACAGGCATTGCTTCAAGTCGTGTCAAAGTCGCATGAATATCAGGCCATACAAGTGTGAAAGGGGTGTAATTGTTTAGAACTAGTTGTTGTAGTCTGCTTATTTATTTATTTTCTTAAAGAATTACATATTTGAAGTTTTAAAAGATCCCCTTTATTGGCTAATAACTTAAATTTTAAAAGACACAAGCTTTCCAGGTGCCTTAGATTTCTTCTTCAGGCTTTATATATGATGAAGAGATCCTCCATCTTTACTAACTTCCCCAATAAAAGCTATCACTTAAACTCCAAACTTTCTGCATTAATTGATAGCTAACATCGTACAATATTCTACTACTCCAGCCAGTTAATTTATTAAATGGTTTGGGAGAGGTAAGTGTAAATGTTGCTTAATTGCATAGCCTCAATGTCCTGATTCCCAGCTTGGCAAAGAAGATGTTAAAGGTTATCTAAACCCCAAAACACCTGGTGATCCTGCCAGTAACACTCTTCCTGTCCCAGGATGACAACACTGACTCACTGTACTGTATCTACCGAGGAGCAGCCCTTGCGGTAACTTGCTCCTGATTTGGGCTACATGACTTCTCCCCTTCTCCTCATCTCCATAACCACAAAAAAGACAACGTACGCAGAAAATTACAGGCTCACTGGATTTCTGGACAAATCAAGTTTTTTGTTTGCGCTTAAACTATATTTATTGTTAGGGTTTGCATTCACTTTACATTAGGGAGCATTAGTGTTAGATTCACTGTTTGGGCTACAGGAGAAGTTAGTGTGAAGGTTAAGGCTAATGTTAGGGTTAAATGAAGGTTGTAAGGGTTACAGGGAAGGTTGGTAATAAGCCCACAGGAGGGTTTAGTGTTGGGCTTAGAAGGAGGGATGATGTGAGAGTTGCAACGAGTTTTAGCATTGGGGTTACAGGGAGGGTTGGTGTGAGGGATACAAGGAGAAGTAGTGCAGGGGTTACATGAAGTGAAGGCCTGAGGGTTACAGGGTGGTTTGGTGTGGGGGTTAATGTGGGGTTACAGGGATGGTTAGTGTTGGGGGTTGATGATTAGTGTTGTTAGTGTGAGGGTTAAAGGTAAGATTGGTGTGAGGATTACAGGGAGGGCTAGTGTGAGGAATATAGGGGAAGTTGATGTGAGCGTTCATCTGAGCAGGACCTTAGGGTAGCGTATGGTTCCAAGAGCTCTGCACATAATATGTCTGTATAGAATTTTAGGGGCTTGAATTTAGTATTGGGGGTGCACTGAAGCTAGCCAGAGTCTCCCCCCCCCCCTTTAGATTCTACTACATGGATAATACTTTGATTCTGAGTATTGCTCCCCTTCAATTTTCAGCAGCTTTAGGTTTAAGCTTGAGATGTCCATATAACTATTTTTCATTTGCATTAAAGACGTTGCTCTCACTTTCTCTTTTCTGTTTTCCACAGATTGTGAGCACCCCACTGACATTCCAAGAAGCTCAAAAATTCGCAGGAAAAGACAGGTTAGTGCAATACATGTATAATCTACTTATGTATGTCCCTTCAAACTTTGCATTGTGGAGAGCTGTAAATATGCTGTGTTGTCAATGAATAAAGCATCTTTTATGATACAGAAAAAGACCGTATTACAAGCTATATTTTATTCCTAGTAAAGTAAAGCAGCAGTCCCAAATCTTTTTGACACCAGGGACTGGTTTTGTGGCAGCCAATTTTCCCAGGGACTGGGGGTGGGGGTGGGGGGTTGTCGTCGGACGGGTCGGGAGGATGGGATATTCACGGAGTCTGTCCACAACCCCCCTTTATATCCGTGTCCTCAGTTCCCCTTTACATCACAGTCCCCCTTTACAATAGTGCCCCTTTACCAGGGCCAGTGCTACCACTAGGCAAACTAGGCAGCCGCCTGGGGCGCACTGCTGCCTAGGGCGCCCAGCCACTGGTGTTCCTACTCTCTTCTCTCTGCAGCAAGCAACTAAGTCTCAGCATCAGCAGGCAGCCGCCGCTCCGTTCGCACATAGTGTCAGAGGCGCAGTGGTGGAGGAGGGCTGTGTCTGTGTCCAGACTTCTGAATGAATGGAAGCAAGCAAACATTCATTGATGGGCGCTGGTTGGATGCATTGATGGGCGCTGGTTGGATGCATTGATGGGCGCTGGTTGGATGCATTGATGGGCGCTGGTAGGATGCATTGATGGCCGCGGGTAGGATGCATTGATGGCCGCTGGTGAGGCTGCATTTGATGGGCACTTAATTAAAAAGGTGGGGTATACATGGATAGGGCAAAGGGGGTGGAGCCAAAGGGGGCGGCAAAATGAGGTTTCGCCTAGGGTGTCAAAAATCCTTGCACCAGCCCTGCCCTTTAAAGTGCAGTCCCCTTTACATCACTGTGCCGCTTTACATTATTGTAACAGGGACCCCATTGTTAAGGGGGCATTGTGATGTAAAGGGGGCACTGTAATATAAAGGGGACTGCACTGTAAAGGGGCACTGTAATCATTACAGTGCAGTCCATTATACAGTGCTCACAGATCTCACTGAGTGTTTGTTTTATTTAGAGAACCCAGCAGTAGCCTCTCCCTTTCCAGCACAGTCTTAAATTAAACATCATATGAAGTTCTATAAATTGGAATAGGGTTTCCACCTGACTCCTTCAGCAGTTCTACTTACAGCCTATCACAGCAAAGATAATGAAAAACTATGTTGATTGCCCCAGCTTGTTGCTTTTTCTACTTATATACAATATTTACATTTACCTGACAAAAAAATACATACAGTTTATTTTTACTAATTTTTATCTCTGAAGATAAGCACTTGAGTCGCCAATCACAGGACCCATGCTGTGCCAATGGGATGGGGGGGGGGGGGGACCAGGCATAACCCTTAGCATTTGTTTTGGGTTGCTCTGGGTATTTTGTACTTGCTGGTTGAGGATGGTGGACTGGAAGCCGATGCATAAGAAGACACTCGGCTTTCACCAACTGGCCATACACTATCAGATCTCAGTTTAGAGCTGGCCATAAATGCATAGTCACATCACTGGGAGACAGTGGCGGCTGGTGCTCAAAATTCAAACGCAGCCACTGTGCCCATCAAACGCAGCCACTGTGCCCATCAAACGCAGCCAGTGTGCCATCAAACGCAGCTACTGTGCCCATCAAACGCTGCCAGTGTGCCATCAATTTCAACCACTGTGCCATCAATTTCAACCACTGAGCCCATCAAATGCTGCCAGTGTGCCCATTAAATGCTGCCAATGTGCCGTTGAATGCCACCAGTGTGACCCCCGACTGCTCGCCGTCTGCCCGGCACTTACCCTGTCTTGGTGGGGCAGCGGGTGATGGCGACGAGCAGGGTCCTTCAAGCCAGCATCTCCTGCCGTCCTCCTCTCCCAACTCCCGTCCTCTCCTCCTGATAGGGGTCCAATAGCAGCGCCTGTCGTTTCAGCCAATCAGGTGACAGGCAACAGACCCGAGCACCTGATTGGCGGAGAGGCGGTTCAGTGTTAGGAAAGCGAAGATTAATTTGCTTTCCTAACACAGCTGAGTGAAATGGCGCTGGCAGGTCACCGTTTTCGATGCCTATTAGAGCCTGTTACTTCAATCAGGTGCTTCAGAAACACTCCCCGCGGCTGTAATTCAGATGCCCGGCGCCCAAAAAGGGGCCGGATGCCTGAATGGGGGGTGGCAGCAGTGGCCATGGATAGATTCATGCAATGCACTAATCTATAGTGCACAAAGGGGGTGGAAGGAGAGAGTGGGCGGCGCCCTTAATGCACGGGCCGCCACTGCTGGCAGATATAATTTGTCCAGGAATTAAATACATTGAAGGCTCATGTTACTGTAAATCCTTTAACTGAGCTGCTCGTGAATCTGTTTGTTCTCCTAGGTCCGCCGGATTGTACGCTCTGCTTTGTCTGAAACCAAATACATCGAGCTCATGGTGGTCAATGACCGACGTTTGGTAAGTGACACAACAGGCAGAAAAATGGCAATAAAGAAAATACAGCCATATAGTTACATAGTCAGATTGAAAAAAGACACAAGTCCATCTAGTTCAACCAATAAAAAGGGGGGAAAAAAATCATACAATCCCATATACACAATCCTATACCCGGTTGATCCAGAGGAAGGCAAATTCTGGACTTTGCACAAATGTAGAGAAGAGAATACTGCAGATAGACAGGTACAACTTATGTAGGAGGATTTGTTTCATCTCTGTGGATCACTGGAGGCCAGTCACTTAACTGGGTATATGTCAGGGTTTGCAACCACTTAGGGAAACATGCCTCAAACTCGTTATTTTGACACCTATGTGTAAAAGAAGCCAGTCTAGATAGGAAATAAACAAAACAATCTGTTTTATTTTTTTATTTGCAACAAAGTAATATTATTATAACAGAAATGATCCCCAGACCCTTTATTTTTTTTTTTATTGTTCTTAAAGCTGTTCCTTGTTTCCTTCAGCTTGATCAGCGGCAGTCTCTGGGTCTTACAAGTAGTTTTGCCAAATCAGTGGTGAATTTAGCAGACACTGTAAGTATAGCCTGCCTTGTATGTTACATTTTGATTGTCATTGTCAGTCTGCTCGGGTGCCATGACTGTGAAATCATTCAAATCAGTGGCCGGTACCAGGACGTCTCATTGTCTATCCAGAAGCATTCATAAGGGACAGGAAGTGATGAGAAATTTCTGCAAAAGGGACACAGACAAAAAAACTTTTGGAAAGGTTACACCATCTAACAATGTCTCCATTGCTGTCTGCATTCCTGCCCTGGTGACAGCCTTTCCCGCCCCTATTTATTGTCTCGGTGTCACAGGATGGTAGGACAATCCCTTCAATAGGATCAAAGGCAGAATGTTTGTCATTTTTTGCCCACCCTATCCAAAAAATGTCTTGGGTTGAGTGAAGGGCTTGATGGGAGATATAACCCCTTCACCCTCCTGCTTTCAGGAGTGCTCACTATTGTGCATATCCAGTTGCTTCAGACTGTAGAATTTCAGACCACAAATTTTCATGCGCTGAATCACTATATATATATATATATATATATATACATACATACATACATATACACAGTAATAAAGTATCTCACAAAAGTGAGTACACCTCTCACATTTTTGTAACTATTTTATTATATCTTTTCATGTGACAACACTGAAGAAATGACACTTTGCTACAATGTAAAGTAGTGAGTGTACAGCTTGTATAACAGTGTAAATTTGCTGTCCCCTCAAAATAACTCAACACACAGCCATTAATGTCTAAACCACTGGCAACAAAAGTGAGTACACCCCTAAGTGAAAATGTCCAAATTGGGCCCAATTAGCCATTTTCCCTCCCTTATGTCATGTGACTCTTTATTGATAAAAGATCTCAGGTGTGAATAGGGAGCACGTGTGTTAAATTTGGTGTCATCACTCTCACTCTCTCATACTGGTCACTGGAAGTTCAACATGGCACCTCATGACAAAGAACTCTCTGCGGATCTGAAAAAAAGAATTGTTGCTCTACATATAGATGGCCTAGGCTATAAGATTGCCAAAACCCTGAAACTGAGCTGCAGCACGGTGACCAAGACCATACAGTGGTTTAACCAGACAGGTTCCACTCAGAACAGGCCTCGCCATGGTCGACCAAAGAAGTTGAGTACACGTGCTCAGCGTCATATCCAGAGGTTGTCTTTGGAAAATAGATGTATGAGTGCTGCCAGCATTGCTGCAGAGGTTGAAGGAGTGGGGGGTCAGCCTGTCAGTGCTCAGACCATACGCCGCACACTGCATCAAATTAGTCTGCATGGCTGTCGTCCCAGAAGGAAGCCTCTTCTAAAGATGATGCACAAGAAAGCCCGCAAACAGTTTTCCTGAAGGCAAGCAGACTAAGGACATGGATTACTGGAACCATGTCCTGTGGTCTGATGAAACCAAGATAAACGTATTTGGTTCAGATGGTGTCAAGCATGTGTGGCGGCAACCAGGTGAGGAGTACAAAGACAAGTGTGTCTTGACTATAGTCAAGCATGGTGGTGGGAGTGTCATGGTCTGGGGCTGCATGAATGCTGCCGGCACTGGGGAGCTACAGTTGGTTGAGGGAACCATGAATGCCAACATGTACTGTGACATACTGAAGCAGAGCATGATCCCCTCCCTTGGGAGACTGGGCCGCAGGGCAGTATTCCAACATGATAACGACCCCAAACACACCTCCAAGACTACCACTGCCTTGCTAAAGAAGCTGAGGGTAAAGGTGATGGACTGGTCAAGCATGTCTCCAGACCTAAACCCTATTGAGCATCTCTGGGGCATCCTCAAACGGAAGGTGGAGAAGGGAAAGGTCTCTAACATTCACCAGCTCTGTGATGTTGTCATGGAGGAGTGGAAGAGGACTCCAGTGGCAACCTGTGAAGCTCTGATGAACTCCATGCTCAAGAGGGTTAAGGCAGTGCTGGAAAATAATGGTGGCCACACAAAATATTGACACTTTGGGCCTAATTTGTACATTTTCACTTTTGCAGCCCACTAATGGTGCGAAATTCATCTGAAAATTGTTTGATACGATTTTCGAAAGAAAATTCTTTCAAAATTCGAACCGTGTATGGCCGGCATTAAGTGAATTTCACATATTGCTTAAGGTAGAGCATAGAGTCAGCAAATAAACAAATGTCACCAAGAAGGCCATCGGAGCCTACTGGCAGGGTTCACATACTAGGAGTAATACGGGGTCTGGCCCCCATCACTGAAAAGACAATAAATAGAGAAATAAGAAAGCAGAAAGAAAGACCTAACTGGGGAAGAGAGCAGAACATAGAAGGAAAGAAGGAAGGTAGAAAGAAGGTGAGACAGAGGGGGGAAACCCAGAGAGTGACCCAAAAAGATATTCAAGCGGAAAGGAGTCCTAAAAAGGGTAAGTAGCATCCCTAAAGTTCTATATTGATGCAAAAGATTTCTAGAAATATTTAAGGGGGTACAGTAGCTTGCAGCAGGTTAATTCAGAATTTTCAGCATGGAGTTGCCTGTATGAATGCAAAATCTGCATGAAGCAGATCAAGTACAGGCCAGAAGAAGATCAAATTCACTATATTTATATAATATGAATATATATATATATATATATATATATATATATATATATATATATATATATATTTATATATATTTATTTAATGTGTGTGTGTGTGTGTGTATATATAGATAGATAGCACATACATATCTCTTCCATTCATAGACAAGTTTTTGAGAATGCAAAACTCATTTGACGCAAACAAAAGCCCACTGACACAAGTCCCTAAATTGGTCCTAAAGTCAAAACTTTTTTTACCTTAATGTATTCTAAAGCATTTAGCTACCTTTTCTAAACTCCTCTGATTGATCCAGCGCTGTGCCCAGCTGCAGGTCATCTCTCTTCACTTGCTGGTCTTACAGGAGACTCAGGCAGCAGCGGGGAGCCGGTGGCTCCTGCTGTGGTCAGTTATATGCTGTGAGGAGGGAGTAGGGGTGTGTGGCTGAGCCGTGCTGTGTGTCTATGGAAGCACACAACCTGACTCGGGACCCCGCATTCATGAGTGCCCTCATAGCGCAAGGCTTGAAATGGGGCACTTGCAGGGAGATGATGCAGGCCATGCCTGCGGGGGACCCGTAAAGAAGAGTTAAGGGACTACTCTGTGCAATATTGTTGCATTGAGCAGATAAGTATTCACAAAAGATGTAAACAAATTGTAAATTTAAACAGATAGTTCCTTTGTTGGTGCATTAGGGAAGAAGACAGGTACTCTTAATGTTCAAGTCAAGTCACTGCACCTCCTTAGGGCGACAGGCAGATATTAGCTCTACTCTAATGGAATGGGGTATCAGAGTCTGGATTGTGGCTCGTACCTGGTATTTTGAATTGGGTACACAGATGACAGAGATATTTTTTGGTGTATGGCCATTTATATGTTTTGACAGTTGGCATAATATACTGTACAATCAAACCTGTTATTTACTTTCTTTTTAAACCTGTTTTGTTGAATTGAAGATGATTGGATAACCCCAGGAATCGGTGGATGTAGATAAGTAATGAAGACAATCCCAGCAATGGTAGTTTAGACTGTCATCTCCCTGTTAGTTCTCAATGCCTATCTGAACCGATTTTCTAGTCTAGGATTGTCAGTGTTCTGCCCCCCCCCCCTCCACCCCTCACACCTCTAAAGATCCCCTCACCAGTTCCATTCCCCTCCTGTGGTTTCCCCAGCCCACCCTGGTTTATTCCTGGCTTCTCCTCTTAGATTTTCAGGGAGCAGTTAAATACCAGGATCGTGCTGGTCGCCATGGAAACCTGGACTGCAGGAGACAAGATTGCAGTGAGTGAAGACCCTCTGCAGGTGCTGGCTGATTTCATGAAGTACCGAAGTACAGAGATACCTGAACATAGTGATGCCACTCACCTCTTCTCGTGAGTCCAATGGGGTTAGCTGCACCTTATTATATAATCCATTAAGCATCCCACTGTTGTCACTCCTAGTCTTTGTACATTACGCCAGAGTTTTCTTAAAGCCCCTTTTCATCTGGTTAAACCTTGTTACTCATACATTGTTCTAAACTGAACCTGTCCTGGGCTAAAAAAGTGCCTGGGGGTAACCATAGTGTTGATGTGTAGAACCTTGTGGTGCATGCAGATATTTGAGTCTTTAGAATGGTTCCCTGAGGAAATGCCTTGGATCCTAGGCTTGGGCTGTACACAAGGCTTGATGTTAAGTCCCATACCTATCATTTAGCTGTCAAACGCCAAAACCTTAGTGGGCACTGCAGCTCTGACAATTGAATGACAGGGGCCAGAAGAGGGCATGGTTTAATCTTGCTTCGAGAGAAGTCATAGCCCTTTGTACAACGTAGACTGCTGATCCAAGGGGCTCTACTCGGACATGATGATCAAATTGAAGACCAGCCAGGTACTTAATGCTTTGTAGTGTCACTGCACTTCATCATGCTTACCTTTTCAGGCTTGAACAGGTTCTTTTGAAAGTACTGCAACATATACAATTGTAGTGCCATTGGATTTGGGATAGTGGGGGTGTACTGGAATCCTCATAACCAAAAATATTTACCAAAAATAGCCAGATTTCAACTAGACCTTGAACGCCAAGCAACTACTTACTCACTATGGGCAACTACTTACTTCACCATGTCAAACCACTGCACAAAAGAAAAATAAACTGTGGGGAAGGGGGGCAGGGAGTTAGTTGGTATACCCTTTCTTTCCTCCAGCCTCTGCCAGGGGGTGATGTCCTCATCCAGACTTCCTGGAGAATACTGAGTAGTCCAAATCTATGTTATGAGTTGATGCTTCAGCACAGTGCAAACTATGGGCTGCTTGGGATTTCCTAGGACCCTGCCTAAAAGATGGTGATGTCACCCTCGCCTAGGGTTAAGCATATTAGCTAACTTTTACTCCACTGCTTATTTTTGTGCAGCATTTTGAGATGGGGAAGGGGGCTCTCAGTGTACACGTGGCTTTTGCTATATTAGTGCAATGTCTGCTTTAGGAATTCTAATGTCCTTTGTCTGTGTGCCCTGGATTTGCTAAGCCTCACAATATACCTAAATCAAGTCCTTTCTAGAACAATAAAATTGTCTTGTACTATATCATATCCATAACACACGGTTAGCTATGTACTATGATATTTCCCAGGGCACTGACCCTTGTGGTAAACACGGCCCTGTCTAGTATCGGAAGTAGTGCCAGTGGGCATAACAGTCAAGGTTGTGGTAGTCCTAAAACACTGGGCCTACTAGCCTATAAGTGGGTAATATGTTTTCACTTCCCATCACATGCAAGTGTCATTGGTGCATACTGTATGTCCTCTGCCCCACAATGTATTTCCCTCTATGCCTTCTATTTTGTTATATCAAGTAAAGATGTGACTATAAGAAACACGTGAAAAGAGAAAAAAGTCCTTCATTGTAATGTTCTGTGCCTCAATAATGTAGTTTAGAGTTAATAACCATCTTGGTTAAAAGGCAAATAATACAAATAATTGTTTTCTTTATTGGAAGCGATGTTACGTACTTGTTTCCTTATTAGGTTTATTTTTATGGCATTCTGCTCTGATTATCTGGAATGGTGATAGTCTGCAGCATGTTCACATTGGATATCTCCTCTATTGCCTTATGAGACATTGATGAACAAATCTAATTACAAATCTGAAAATGAATAAGACTGTTCTGCCACTGTTAAAATAAATATAAAAAACAGACACACACAGAGACACACACACGGGTTGGACAGTAAAATATGGAAACACTAAACATGATTTGCAGGTGTGAAACTGACGACATGTTTCACGCTGAAAGCGGAAGTGATGGAACAAGGGATGTAACCGTGCGATTTGCACTGGTGATTTCATTGTGGCTTGCAGCTTAATTTAACAGAAGTCTATGCAAATCACAATTAAATAGTCAAAAAGTACTGCAGGAACAATTTTTCATAATTGCTGTGATCTGAAGGGGTTCCATTGCCGAAAATAGCCTGTGCCTTGCCATGCGATTTGAAACTGTCAAATCGCGTAAGTCGCACCGGTGTGAACGGGGGCTTTAATCCGCTCCCCATTTTACCAGAAAGCAAGAATCCCTGTCCAATGTATAACAATAAACTTAACATGCCATCTTGCTTTCAGCCAGGCATCATTCTCACTCAGAACCCTTCCACTAACTCTTGCTCTTTCTTGCCTTTAGAGGGCGCACATTTAAAAGCAGTCGCAGTGGAGCAGCCTACTTTGGTGGAATCTGCTCTCTGAGCAAAAGTGGAGGATTGATAGAGGTCAGTGCTCTTTATTTTCCGGTCTCCTCTTCTTTTACAATAAATTAAACACTGGTTTCATACAAAACTGACTTGACACATGTTCATGGTACACAAGCCTTTTTGTTAAAAAGTACCTTTCGATATCAGTGAACAGCTTCACCTTCTATTTTATCTGACTGTTCAAAAGAATAAAATGATCTATTTGTAGTACAGGGAGAGGGACTGGCAGGTGAGAGGAGATCAATTAAAATGAAAAGACTGCAGACCAGCTGCATGTTACCTACTTCCGAGAGGAACGATAATGTCTTTAAAGTGGACCTGTTTCTTTTTCCTGCCATGGACGAAGCCCAGGTCTCCCCAGAAGCGCGTAGGTGCCTTTTTTCTCAGGTCTACCTTGACATTTTTTCAGAGAGACATCTGAAAGAGGTCAGCTTGCTGTAAATAATACTTCAGGTGTCTGAAGTACTATTGACATAGTAACATGTAATATTTCCATGTAAATTTGTAGACTTATGTGTACACGAGGGCAGCCATATTGACTCATGACATACCTTAGAGACTCTGCAGTGCTGCACAGAGGTTGTAGCTAACGGACCCTCCTATCTCACACTGGGATTGATATAAATTGGAGAGTGCAAAATCTGGTGCAGCTGTGCATGGTAGCCAATCGGCTTCTAACTTTAGCTTCTTCAATTAAGCGTTGATGAAAAAAACCTGGAAGCTGATAGGTTTCTATGCAGAGCTGTACCAGATTTTGCACTCTTTAGTTTTAGTAAATCAATCCCAATGTGTCTATTGGCTGCCCAAAGACCAGAGCACTTTTTGCGTTTCGGCACTGCGTCGCTTTCACTGACAATTGCGCGGTCGTGCGACGTGGCTCCCAAACAAAATTAGTGTCCTTTTTCCCACAAATAGAGCTTTCTTTTGGTGGTATTTGATCACCTCTGCGGTTTTTATTTTTTGCGCTATAAACAAAAAAAGAGCGACAATTTTGAAGAAAAAGCAATATTTTTTTGCTATAATAAATAACCCCCGAAAAATATAAAAAAAAAATTTTTCTTTCCTCCGTTTAGGCCGATACGTATTCTTCTATATATTTTTGGTAAAAAAAAAAATCGCAATAAGCGTTTATTGATTGGTTTGAACAAAAGTTATAGCGTCTACAAAATAGGGGATAGTTTTATGGCATTTTTATTAATATTTTTTTTTTTTTTACTAGTAATGGCGGTGATCAGCGATTTTTTTACCGTGACTGCGACATTATGGCGGACACATTGGACACTTTTGACGCCATTTTGGGAGCATTGTCATTTATACAGCGATCAGTGCTATACATTGCACTGATTACTGTAAAAAATGACACTGGCAGTGAAGGGGTTAACCAGTAGGGGGCGCTGGAGGGGTTGTGTGTCCTAGGGATGTGTTCTAACTGTGGGGGGGGGGGGGGGGGCTATGTGTGACACGAAACTGATCACTGCTCCCATTCACTGGGAGCGGTGATCAGTGTCCTGTCACTAGGCAGAATGAGGAAATGCTTGTTTTACATCAGCATTTCCCTGGTTCTTCCTCTCTGTGAGACGATCACGGGGCTCCTGGCGGACATCGAGTCCGCAGGACCTGCGGTCACACTCACGGAGCTTGCGGCGGGCACGCCCACAATGCCGCGTCTTAAAGGCGACGTACCCATATGTTGATATGCCCAGCCGTGCCATTCTGCCAACATATATTGGCATGACACAGTCCTTAAAGCCGTAGGTCTACTCAGTCAGGTCTTAGGATTCTCCATAGGCAGCTCTCCTGGGAGTGAAGTCCAAAGGTTGGCTCTTTGAACCCCCAAAATGTATTGGCTTTTTGAAATATAAGAGTTTGGATGAAGTTATATCTGGACTTGATATGTATGGTTTCTGAGCAAAGGGCCCCTCTTCATTAGGGATTGTTAATGTTGAACTAAGTATGTACTAACCCAATAAAGTTGAATGGGACCCAGAGGGCTAATTAGTATGATCGCTTCAGATTCCAGTTACCGTATATACTCGAGTATAAGTCGTTCCGAGTATAAGTCGAGGCCCTAATTTACCACAAAAAAATGGGAAAAACTTATTGACCCGAGTATAAGACGAGGGTGAGAAATGCACAGCTACTGTAAGTGGAAAAGAGGGTCAACAATGCCCATTTGCATGCCTCACTGTGCCCATTTGCAGCCATAGGTCTCCTGAACTTCAAACTCGGTAGTTACGGGTTCCTAGATGCCCCCTAGCTGAAGCCAAAATTTGGGGTCTCTGAACCCATAGGGTCCTGAAATGACATTGCTGAAGATGGACACAGTAGACCGAATTTGGGGCCCTGTATCTCGGGGCCACTTAGTGCTAAGAACCCCAAATTTGGTGTGCAAACCCAGTGGAACTAGCCCCATAAAATTTCCAAAGCTGGGGTTTCTAGCACCAAGTGGCCCTGAGATATGGGGCCCCAAAGTCAGTTCAGAAAATGTCAAGCACTTTTCTGCAGCAGAGAATGACATTTTCCGAACCGATTTTGGTGCTAGGAACCAGCTTTGGATATGTTGTGGTACCAGTTCCACTGGGTTTGCACACCAAACTTGGGGTTCCTAGCACCAAGTGACCCTGAGATACGGGGCCCCAAATTCGGTTCAGAAAATGAAATTTTTTGCTGCAGAAAAGTGCTTGACTCGAGTATAAGTCGAGGGAGGCACTTTCAGCACAAAAAAATGTGCTGAAAAACTCGACTTATACTCGAGTATATACGGTAAGCTTTAACCTTTCCAGCTTGCACACCCAGTCCCTATGGGTTCACCTTTCTGAAAACAGTCTCTTAGGATATGAAAGATCTACAATGCTGCTGGTAGTCACACCATGTGATCTTTGTCAAGGCTTTATCTCATATGAGGTAGCTCAGTTTTCTTATTCACGGCAAGAGAAAGTTGCCTAAAGCTGGCAACACATTATGCAACTTTTTTTTAATTCAGTTTCCTTTAGATTTACCTTCATCTATGTAGTGTCAGGGCTTGTCAGATTGTATACAAATTAAGAGTGTTTAGGTCTGACCTCTTATTATATGGTACAGGGGTCCCCTAGTTACAAACATCCGACTTACAAACGACTCCTACTTACAAACGGAGGGAGACAACAGGAAGTGAGAGGAAATCTACCTCTAGGAAGGAAAATTCACTCCTGTAAGAGCTATTATGGGGAAAAGGTACCTCCACTGATGCTTTATCACCAATCCTAGTTTCCACAACAACCCAAAATTTTCAAAATCCAATTGTCATTGGGACAGAAAGTGAGGTGAAATCTTCTGAACAGGGGCACACACAGCAAAACAAATGTTACAGGGGTGTTAACCCTTCCCTATGCTATTAAAAAAGCTTAAAAAAAGTTTTTTTGGCTGGAGCTACACTTAAAAAATGTACCTGTTCCGACTTACAAACAGATTCAACTTAAGAACAAACCTACAGTCCCTAACTTGTTTGTAACCCGGGGACCCCCTGTATTGGTAAATCTAAAGAAACATTGTACAAGAAAATTGTATTATGTGCGGCCACTCTCATGTTGTGCACAAGTGTTTAGAGCCTAGTTGTTGTACAATGTTGTAACCACTAGATGACGCCATAAGTGCAAGAACATTTCGTGTCATCTAGGTATTGCTTGCAGAGGTGTTGCCAGCTGTTACTTGCTTTACACGGATGACTGGCGCAAGTTTAACTATCATCTCCAGGTTTTCCTTTGTTCCGCCACACTGCACAACAATTACATCCCCGTATGCTTTATTAAACATTTATGCAGCATATGATTTACTCAATGTGCTGCAATTTTGTCAGTCTTGCGCTTCAAAATATCCTAGATCTCCTCTGTTTGTTTAATGATATGCTTTTTAGTAATCTGAAAGGATTTCCAGATCTGTCTATCTTCCAGAGAGGTGGTCCCTGGAAACCGGTGCCATCTCCGCTGTGCAAACGTTAGCACTTTTTTCCTACCCGCTTTGATAGAAAGTCTCTGCTCATAAGAAGCAGCCAATTGGAAATGAGTGGAGCATTTGGTCTGTTGCCATGGCAACATCTTTTTAGGCAGGACTGATTTTATATTATGTCCATGCTGATTTTTTTTTTCTTTAACTATAAAGTGTACCTGTCACTTTTATACTTTAATATACTATATAGGAGGAGGATAGAGATGATGGGCTTTTTCATTTTTTATTGATAAAGGTTTTAGAGTTTTCGAAAACCATTAGCCTGCATCATCGTATATTACAATATTAAAGCCTAGGTTTAGTTTTAAAAAAAAGGAAAATCCACACAGAGGATGGTACATTCAATGCAAAGTGTCCCATGTGCTGCTGGCTGCACTCTAATGCCCAGTACACACGGTCGGATTTTCCGATGGAAAATGTCCGATCGGAGCGTGTTGTCGGAAATTCCGACCGTGTGTGGGCTGCAAAGTTTGAGAGCAGGATATAAAATTTTCCGACAACAAAATCCGTTGTCGGAAATTCCGGTCGTGTGTACACAAATCCGACGGACAAAGTGCCACGCATGCTCAGAATAAATAAAGAGATGAAAGCTATTGGCCACTGCCCCGTTTATAGTCCCGACATACGTGTTTTACGTCACCGCGTTCAGAACGATCAGATTTTCCGACAACTTTGTGTGACCCTGTGTATGCAAGACAAGTTTGAGCCAACATCCGTCAGAAAAAATCCTAGGATTTTGTTGTCGGAATGTTCGAACAAAGTCCGACCGTGTGTACGGGGCATTAGATGAAATCTGAAGCCTGCTGACCCTCCTTCATACCCTCTGCAATGGTAATCTTCCAGTGCTGTGGGGGTAGTATGAATAATAGAAACTCTGGACTATGCCTGGCCTTTCTGCCTTTCTGGACCTTTATTCATCTGCTTGTCCTCCATTCATAGAGCACCAGGTCAATTGCTTGTATTAACCTCCACAACCCAGGAGGATTACAGCTGTGGAGGTATGAGAATGTAAGTACCGTCCCTTGTTGGTAGGTTTTCAAATGAATGTTCACACTAATAGCGGTACAAAAATTCTAATTTTTTGGTCACATTACAAATGTCGTTCAAAAGTACATTAAAAAAAAAAAAAAATTGCTTATGGAGTGAATGCACTTTGCCTAAGGAAAACCACATTCACTGTTATAAATTCGTTCACTCGAGAAACATTTTCCATCCTTGTCTTTTGCATTTCGTCGTCGATGTGGTTGAAAACAAACCTCGACTTGACCCCACCAACGACAGAAATTCTACTAGTGTATGGCCGGCTTTAGGCTTTAAGTCGTGAAGACGACTGTGTTCAGATGAGCTTGTTACACTTCTACAGCCTAATCTGACAGTTCCTCTGTGTATATGATGTCCCTTTCCCTGCACTCCACCTAAAGTCCATACAATTATCTCTGACTGTGGTAGGACTGTAAGCTAGAAGCCTATGCCTAGAGAAATACCCCAATATTCCATTGCTGATGTGTCATTTTCCTGGCTGCAGTATGTTCTTGACTTTTCTTGAGTCAGTGAAATTCAGCATTTGCAGTCTTTTTGAACTGAAACTGTAGTTGCTACACACATCCAAAGAGATCTTATTTGAGGCCACAAGATGACTTTCTTTTCTGTTTCTTTTGCCCCATGTAGTATGGAAACATTGCTGCCATGGCAGTGACACTGGCACAGACTCTGGGACAAAACTTAGGCATGATGTACAACAAACCCCGACCGGCTGCTGGTAAGATCTCCCCTAGAGGGCTGGGCCTGGGTTAGATGGAACTTTTCTACTGCTGATGGGCAGTGCAGTGGTAACATGGCTTGTCCATTGCAGGCGAGTGCAGCTGTCCGGATCTGTGGCTGGGCTGTATTATGGAGGACACAGGGTAAGTGCAGTATGACATACATTTAAGGGAAGTCTGATTTGTAGAATTCACAATTCAGCAGAATGAAGTTTTTCTATCCCATAAAGTGAATCTGTCAGAATAACTTTTCTAAATGCCTTAATAGCAGGCCTGCAGACACATTTATTTTGCACCTCACTATTGGTCTATCACTATGATAGGTGGCCAAAAGGACAAGATAGCCTGACTCTGGGAAACTTTTAAATTGCCCTTGCTTGTTCAGGACTAGGGCACGTAGAACAGAAGATTTACTTAACGCATTCTCCACGCTGCTAGACCAGTCCCTGCAAAATCTTTTCGCCCATGCTCTAGCAGGCTACTGTACATACATCATCAATACCAGTGGCATGGTCCATAACCTTGCATTGGATGTGATGACATTAAAAGAGAAGTACAGTAAAACCTCGGATTGTGAGTAACGCGGTGTAGGAGCGTTTCACAATATGAGCTGTGTTTTTTAAAAAATCCAGACTCGATTTGCGAGCGTTGTCTCGCAAGAAGAGCAGGATTCAAGCCTCTGAGGTGTGTAGTACCGCATGTGGCCAGAGGTGGGGGGGGGCGCTGGAGACACTCAGAGTGTTTTTTAGTGTCTCTGGCACCCCCGCATTTCTGGCCACATGCAGTACTACATACACTAGCAGTGTAACTTACTCCTATGGGGAAACTCACTTTGATATACGAGTGCTTTGGATTATAAGCATGCTTCTGGAACAAATTATGCTCGTAATCCAGGGTATTACTATATGGGAATTTTTTTTGTGGGGGAATCATGCTTACTTAGGTGAATGCAGCATTGGTCCCCCATTGAGAACCGAGAGATCAAACACTGCCGATTGCTCGGTTCTCACAGCTCCCCGAGCAGAGAGCTGGTGCCTCTGCTCCCTCCTCCTTGCTTACTGGAGCGCTGGGCTGTGGAGGGGGGTGGGAGCGGCCACTCAGGCTCTCATCAGAGAGGCTAAGCCGGGTGAAAGTCCAGGCATGCGGGCAGATCCCAACCATATGTTCGCAATCTTTCCCAAGCCTGGACCAGCTTTGTGATGTCAGCCAACAGTGGGCTTCAGCGGGTCACAGGAGTGCAGGACGAACAGCATTCCTGTGATCCATAACAGAAGTACAGCCAAATGAGCTTTGGCTGTACTTCAACTACCTCTGGCCCACCGTATAGTAAAATGACGGCGGGCAGGATCTCCTCTCGTCGCCCCAGTGTCACCGCTCTCGTCGGAGCGCAGCAATCCCGGGCGTGCTGTGTCCCTGATCTCAGTAAAGAGCAGATGACGTGGCTCTTTACCCATGTGATTGGCTGTGTCCAATCCCAGCCGATCACATGTAAACACAGAAGTACCGTTTATCGGCTCTCCTCACTTCACACTGACAGGGTGAACTTGTATATTCATTTTTACATGTGAATGCAGTATACTGTATATATATATATATATTTTTTTTTTTTTTTGAGTTTTAGCCTGAGTTCACACTATTGCGAACACAGATATCACATGTGATTCGCACCGCATTGCTGTGCCAATCACATGCAATGTCTGTGCAATGCAAATTCAGCCATACAGTTGTATGGCTGAACTCGCATTGGATTTGCACGAAAAAGGTGCAGGAACTTTTTTTTTCCCGCACTGGAATCGGATCGCATGCGATCCGATTGCTGTCCGAATTCACAGTTTGCACTGCAATCTGCAAACAGATCTGGGGGTGTCATTAACTTTGTATTGACACCCGCAGCGGTTCCCAGAGGCCAGTGTGAACTGCCTGCGGGAGATATGCAATGCGGGAACCCGCACTGGAATCCCGCTGGTTCCCGCATCGCAATAGTGTGAACCCAGGCTTAATAAATACTACATTTAGGTAGTGGAGCTTGGCACTCTCTCTCCCTCTTTCTTTTTGGTGTTTACATGTTCTGCTGGTGGGAACTGTCCCAGATCTTACATGAAGGAAAGAATGCTGATGCTGTCTTCATATGAACTTTTCATGGTTTTTATGGACTTTCCTTATGGACTCATTGTTCTAATGTAATAATTTTTCCTTTTTTGTGTTATACGTATTGAATTTGTGCGCCAGAACAGTTTTGCACCTGGGTGTGTATACCTGACAACATTAGGGTAACGAGTGCAGTTTATTTATCTAGGTAGCTCTAAAGTCATTAACTCATGTTTGTCCAGTCTGTGCTCCTCCTTAATTGTCTCTGCAAAAATATTTCCTAACTTTATTCTCTCATTACAGGTACTACCTCCCCAAAAAGTTTTCCCGCTGCAGTATTGATGAATACCGCCAGTTCCTGCAAAATGGAGGAGGGAGGTGCTTATTTAACAAACCCCTTAAGGTAGATCGCTGTCTTCTCAAGCCTGACTGCTAGTGCTGATTGAACATTGTACAAAGCAAAGGACTGCAGTGTTATATATTTTTAATGACATGGAGTTTGGTGGGAGTCCTGTTCACATAAGAGTGGGTATGCCAATCAAAAAGCCACCCACAAAACCTGTGTTGCTCTAGTATTGATGGCCTTAGTACATAGTGCAAGGAGCAAAGTTCCAAGTCCTAGTCAACAAGAAAAGTAACAGGTTTACTTACTTGCCTACCCACCCCCACACACCTATACTGGCATTCTACCCACCAGAGCAATATGAAATGCCTATTTATGAGGCATGTGACCTTCTTGGGCAGCATTGGGTCCAAACATCACCTCGAGGACAAGGATAGAATCCTTTAAAATGTACCTGCAAGTGTGGCTTTCCCAGATTGCTTTCCTTCAGCACTTTTCTTTTCTTATACTCCATATGGAATAAGGACATTGTTTGCAGCAAACATGCCATCCAATAAAGATTGGTATACTATAGTGTTACCTCCGAGGAACAGAGCCAGCAGTAGCTCAAGCACTTGAGTCTGAAGCAAGGTAAGAGTGAGGAAAGTGGCCCTGTTGAGGTCACTTTGTGGAATAAAATTTTTGACAAGGGTAAAATGCAATTGAAGCCATAAAGTCCATTGCGAGTATGTGTATTTATAAAGCTCATCCTATTTGTCAGATCTGGGAAGTTTCCATCTGTCACCTTTGAACTTCAAAGATGACAGCTGGCTACTATGGGCATCCCAGATAGTGTTTTTTTTTATATCAGCTCCATTGTTATGTATTGTGCCGTCCACTTGCATTATCAGTGTTCCATTTCCCCTCTCAGCTGCTGGACCCTCCATCCTGTGGGAACGGATTTGTGGAAGTGGGGGAGGAATGTGACTGCGGTTCTCCTGCTGTGAGTAAATCACTGACACCTATTACGGTCTTCCATCTGTAAATGCCATTAGTCTGTGAAGCTCAGGATTGTATTTAGTTCACATTATAGAAATCGGAGTACAACTAGACTGAAATGTACAACAAAATTCTACACAACATTTTATTGCAACTGTGTTTATTACAATGCTATGGTTTCTTTTGTGTGTTAACGCTTACCCGGACTAGGGAAAGTACCAGGTCCTCTATATACCAGGGGCCACAAGGAATGTATACTTACCTTCCCTGCACTCTTCGTGCCTCAGCTACTTCCAGGTATGGGGAAAAATTAGACACTCACCTCTTCTTTCTGCAGAGCTCAGCTCTCTTGGCCTTGTCAATCATTAGAGCAAAATGTTCCCAGACAGTAGGGAGGGTACGCAGCCTGGGCAGGTTTGGACTTTATATTTTTAGATGCTGCTGTTTTGTGCGTGTATGAATGTGAGTTAGGGACCTTGGATTGTAAGCTCCTTGAGGGCAGGGACTAATGTAAATGTATAATACATATGTAAAGTGCTGCGTAAATTGATGGCGCTATACAAGTACCTTAAATAAATTACCTGGGGCATCAGGAGAGTATGGGAAGAGGAACCATTTACACTTTGTTTGGGGTCTACTATTGAGTGGACCTTTTACTTTGCTTAGTCCAGGTGAAGCCAAGTAAAACACAAAAAGCACCCGGAGCAGTGTCTCTTTGCTGGTGATGACCACAACCATTGACTGAAATCAATTTCAAACAAACTTCTTTCACGTTGTCATTATGGGGTATTGCTTGTAGAATTTTGAGGAAAATAATTAATGTAATCCATTTTGGAATAAGGCTGTAACATAACAAAATGTGGAAAAAGTGAAGCGCTGCGAATACTTTTGGAAGGTGTGTGTGTGTGTGTATGTGTATAAAATAAAATTCTCCAGGCATGAAAGCAGAATGCCAGACCTACATCATCTCACAACAGGATTTTTAAGTCCATGTATATCATTCTTTTATGGCCCAGGGAGCCATGTTTCCACACTACATAGAGCTGTATCACCTAAGTCAGCCAGTTCAAGGATGGGATTCATGTCTCTGCTATTCAGAATCCCCCCTTCTTTTTATGACATAAAAAAAACACACTTCATAACATTTGTATCTTTTTTATTCAAAAGAAAATATTCTGCTAAATCACATAAAGACACAGATAGTACAGTTGTAGTATTACCAATCTAGTCATGACTGCATAGGTCACAGTGCACATAAGGGAACTGCAGATGAAAATAGCAGCAGAGAGTGAATAACGTTATGTTGGAAGTTGGAACATCCCTGGGGTGAAAAGCAGTACAGCATTAAAAGGTTATAGATCAAAAGAAATAGTTGTTGTTTTGAAGGAAGCATAACATGAGCATAACATGTCCAGCTTTTGGCTCCTGTTGGAATTTCTCTGTAAGTAGTGTATGTTGTGTTGGGAGTATTCTACCACTATACCTATGACTTCTGTCTGAATTGCAGGAATGTAACAGAACTGGAGCTGGAAACTGCTGCAAGAAGTGTACACTCAGCCATGATGCCATGTGTAGTGATGGTCTGTGCTGCCGCCGATGTCGGGTAAGGAGATTGGGTCAGACCCTTTGTACAAATTACTTCCACAGAGTAGCCGAGAAGGTGTGCAGATTGTAGCTGTGACCAGTAGTTATGTTTCTTTCCTTAATATTTACCGATGGAGCCACCATTGAGTTTTAACACCACGTAAAGGTTCGTGCAGAGATGTGGGTCATGCTGGCTGCCGTTCTGCAAGGGTTCTCATGTACAGTAGCCGGCTTACATCTCCCCCCCCCCCCCATGCGGCCATGCAATATGTCACATCACCCTGGCCCAAGGGAATGCATGTCAAGAGTTCCCACAACTCTTCTGACACCATGGATCTTGAGGTTTAATGGGGTAGAGGTTTACATTTAAAATGTGAGCCAGTACTTTTATTTAATTTTGCCTGTTTATATTTCAACTCCACCTACCATGTGTGCTGCATCCTCATCATTTCCTCCTCTTTCCCTCAGAATTCCAGAAATGTACCAGTGCTACACTGTAATAAAATCAACACTTTGTAAAGTTTTTGTTATGATGACTTCAGTGTGTATTGTCTGTTCATATTCACAGCATGAGCCTCGAGGAACCGTCTGTCGGGGGTCTGTTAATGAATGCGACGTGCAAGAAACTTGTCCAGGAGACTCCAGTGTGGTAAGGGTTTGTCTTATGAATCCTAGTGACTTTTAGGCTTCGTGTACACGGGACGTTTTTACAAACTCTCCTGTACCATTTAACTTGACAGATAGTAACCCACGTTTAAAACGTCTGTTTTGCCACGTTTACATGCCTTGTAAACGAAACACGGCTCAACGCGAGTTACCGCGTTTATCAGCGTTTGCCGCTTGAAATGCCTCTAAACACAGCTTCTGAACACATTTTTTTTGGTTCCAAAAAAAGCCTATAAATGAACCTGTGTACATGTAGTGATAAGATAACATAGAGGAGAGATCAGGAGCAGTTGAAAAAAATGCCCAACTGCTCCTAAACATCCGTTTACCAGCAGCAGTGTACACGAGGCCTTAGTCTTTCCACCTCTGGAGAGCAGCTTGAAGAATGGCTGAGAAGCTGTTCTCTAAATGTTTGTGGAATATACCTTGTGGTGGCTGAATTTAGACAGGACTTCCCCTTTTAACCCCTTCCTGCTGGCCGTACGCATATACGCGGCCTTTCAGCAGGTGGGCTTTGTTTATTTATCTTTAGTTTTCAAAGCTTTGTTGAACCTTTTTTTTTTATGCTACACACTTAGTCACATATAAAAATCAGTTGAACTTTAACGCTGAGAGGCCACATATATGCGTCACAAATGTAAAAATTTCTCTGCTCATAGTACAGTTACCGGCAGGTACTGGAGAGCTCCCAATGCCTACTTGCGATCGGGAGCTTTCTGATCAGGTGACCGCCAATCACAGCAGTCACATGATCAGAATGCCCGCCTCCCAGCATTTGGAACCTCTTAAAGGGCTAGAAGGTGGCAGTGGGAAGGGGTTAAAATGAATCTGCTGCATTACGTTCAACCTGGCCGGACTTCAAACATGTCTGCCTTTATCACCATTATAGAGAGGATAGGGAAATTGGTAGTTTACAGAAGAACACGAACATGGTCTTTGCTTTCAGTTCAGTTATTTTCTGTACTTGCTGAAAAGGTTCCTATGCTGAATAAGAAAACACATTGAAGGACGGGTTAACTACAATATAATAAAGAAAATGAGACACAACTGGTAAACGAGTGAGAGAAAATTTTTGCCTGCAATTGCGGATCTCCTAAAATGCTAACCTTTGGGTCAGACTGAAGTCAGAGCTTCTGATCTGCATACTCGTTTCTCCATATTTCTCTCCATATGGGTTTTATTTTATTGGTCTCAACAACTTTTCCATTAAAAATTATAATAATGTTTCTCTTTAGATTAGAAACCCTTTTCATTCATTGTGAAATTTTATACTGACGATCATTGTGTATCTTTGTCTGCACAGTGCCCACCCAATCTCCACAAACAGGATGGATACTTCTGTGATGATGAGCAGGTGAAGGACAACTCTGTCAGTGTGTTTAGAACCAGCTGTCTGTCACTTTTTAATGCCATAATGCAAAAGCAGAACTCTGACCCTTGTTGTTTTGTTATAATATCCGTATTTTAAACTTACGTTTTAAAGCCTAAAAAATATTGACTTGCATGTAAATTCTGTTACAATCTTTTTATTCAGTATTCAAAATAACAGTATAAACATTACAGTTTAATACAATAAAAAGTGCAACATGGTTTAGTTGACTTGCATGTAAATTCAATCTATTATAGTACGATACAGACACAGGACTTTGAGTCACAGACCATGGGTTTTATGCTGCAAATTTCAGATTAGACACTGGAAACAGCTTTGCTGGGATTATCTCCCCCTCCCAGTGCACTTGTTTCTGCCATTGCTGGGGTACTCACAAAATAGATGTGGATCGAGAGGGTGTCCAGGAAAGGAACCACTACAACCCAGGTGCTGACCTGTAAGTTCGTCTCTGGAAAAGCAGGTAGGAAAGAGCAGTTGTGCTTGAAATTGTGGACAGAAGTGTGCCAGCTATCAGACATTTGCAACTATGTCACCCCCCCCCCCCTCCAAGCAGCAATGTTGTGTGGCAAAAAACCCACCAAATTCAAAAAAGTATAAGTTACCTCCAGCCAATCTACAGAGGAGAATAAACACTAAATGTTACCCTTGTCTTACCTTACCCATGCAGGTTCTTGAAGGGGACCAAACTTTATCTGTCATGGTGGGCATACCCTTGAAGGGGTCTTCAGGGGCTAGGTGCTATAGGAATGGACCTCCGCCTCTGTATAGCACCTTGTGCCTAATTACATTGATTCCACCACTTGCAAGGCGAGCGCCAAATGCAGGTTCCAGCATCCTTTAACGAATATTACAAGCCAGTCCACTGTTGCGGGTACAGTTGCCAAGATGTACCAGGCAACTGATCTGCAAACTGCTATGAGCCCTGAGGCAATAAAGTAAGTTGGATCTTGATAGAAAAGTCAGTCAAAGTAGTGAAGAAAACTTTAAAAAAGTATGGTGTAAAAATGTCTCCAGAGGAGAGGTGATTCATCACCTAAGGACACTACCAAAAATCTGGAGTCTCAAGGAGTTTGTGAGGTTATGAGAATGCACTGGGTGGGGGGTGGAGGGGCACATTTCCAGCAGAGGTTTTGCCACTGTCCAATCACCTGAAAGTAGTGGCATATGTAACCCATGGTCTATGACTACAAGTCCTGTACTGTACAGTTTAATGTTCTTCTAAAGGCAAGATATTTTTTTTACCTTAATGCATTCTCTACGTTAGGGAAAACTACTGGGACATTTTTTACCTCATCTCCCTAAACACCCGAGTCCTCACTCAATCCAGTGCTATGCCCGTCTGCAGTGGCTCACTCTCTCTCTGCTCTCACAGGACACAAGGCAGTAACAGGAGCCATTGGCTCCTGCTGTTGTCTGTGTTTATGGACTCACAGGGGGAGGTTTACTAAAACTGGAGCACTCAAAATCTGGTGCAGCAGTGCATGGTAACCAATCAGCTTCTAACTTCAGCTTGCTCAATTAAGCTTTGGCAATAACACATGGATGCTGGTTGGTTTCTATGCAGAGCTGCACCAGATTTTGCACTCTCCGGTTTTAGTAAAGAACTCCCACACATTCCAGCTCGGAGTGCGCCTACAGCTTGCTATGGGAGCACAGGCAGGGAAGGAGGAGTGTACAATGCTGGTGCAATACCATTTGCACAGAGCAGGTGTTTATCTCAGGCTTGTTATTGTGGGTAAAAAAAGAAACTTTAAGATTTATTGTTTAGGTTTTTGAATACAATGGGGGAGGGTTGCAATTTCTGTCTGTGTCCCCAATAGGGAGATTTTCTCTGTTACACCCACACAAGAAATAGTGGAAGCAGTTATCAAGACACAGGAAGGCAAAACCAGATATAAAAACATTGTTAAAAGTTTAACTCTTTCACTCTACTAGAAATACATCCCTGTTGGAAGAGATATTCCATAGTTCCCTGTCTTGGCATGAAGTGAATGGAAATCTCTCCAGCAGGGATACACGTGCATAAATACCTGACAGGAGCGCAAATTCTTCCCTTCTCTCTCCAAAATAAAATAAAAGGGAAATATTTGCCTTAAAATCGACTTTCCTGATTTATGAATTTATATGACCCTGTTCCAGTTTTACTTTCCAATCATATTTATGTACATGGTGTCAGACGTATTTTTTTTTTTTGTTGAATAAAACTTTGTTTTGACCTTACCTGGTCCCTGAAGCTCAGAAATGGTCATCTTTGCCCCGGGACAGCACCACAAGGGTTGAAGAAGCCTTTCTGGGATATGTGATGTAGGAAGGTACCTGCAGAGCCAGGCTAGCTCCTCACTACTGGCAGTGTGGACTGCACTATGCCCATGGGTGATATTCCTAGAAAGATCAGGCAGAGATTTATGCTCTCACTTAACAAAGTCTAAGCTTACCAGAAGTCCACTACGTTAGAGACATTTCCCAACATGCATCACAGACTCTGGTTTGGCTCTGAATGGTCACACACAGTTTAGTGCAACAGTTCCTAGAAGACTGCTATTTTGCTCTTTGTATTTCTGGTCAGTTATTTCGACACAATGGGAATGCACATCGTTGTACTTTTAACCTAAAAGAATAAAGATCAGCTTGGATAAACATTTTTACTTATAAAATATATTTGTCCAACAGGGCCGATGTTACGGAGGCCGATGCAAGACCAGAGATCGTCAGTGCAATACAGTGTGGGGACGCAGTGAGTGTCATATCATTTACTAGAGCCATACATGTGGAACTTTACCCAAAATCTGTTTCGGTTTTGGGTGGAGTAGGGCAGAATGCAATCCTATACTCGGTCTTCACACTTTTGGGACATCTGCTACAATCATAAGCATGGCTGTGACAATCAATGGGTGTGACCGGTCATGACTTCTCCAACTAGTTGTATGTAGACATTCCCAGGAATTTGAGGAATCTACTTCTACAGGTGACCCTGGAAGATAGGTAGAGTCTGGCCAGTCAACCCAGGAGAGGCAGTGGCATGCTCTTTGCACAGGGTATACAGGCTGCAGTTTACACCCCCTTCCCCCAAAAATATTGGTTCTTTTTGGTGTCATGAGTTGCATGCAATTTCTGCTTTCTTGTGAAAATGCTCGTTGCCTGACCCCAACACTCAGCAAACATTAGCAACACATAACTTGTATAGTAACACTTAAGCTGGCCTTTAGGCTGAATGAAGAAGCACTAAACTGCTCCAACAGTGCCTTCATCTGATTGGATGCAGTCACTGTTCAGCCATCTATTTTCTACCAGACTCCTAAGAATTTTCTTTTTTTTTTCTTTTTAATCAAAAGTTGTTGGGTAAAGTGATGCTGATGTGGCCATCCACTCTTTTGGAATTTCAGCTGATTCATTAGGAACCAGGTGACATTAGCTCAGCGTACAGTCAGCTTTACCAACTTCTTCCATTGCTGTAGATCAATCCAGCAATAATTTTCTTGACCTGTTAATTACTGATAAGTGAGCTGATTATTTGTTTTACCTCCCTTGTTTTCTGCATCAGCCAACGTAGTTTGACACTTCTCACGAAGAAGAGAAATGAAGGGTACAGTAGTTGTAATGCGTCTTCCAGGGTTTTCCTGATAAATCACATGAAATCACTTGCAGGTGTTGTGACTAATATGATCCCAACATGCATATCTATACATCTCTGTCCCACTGGTTTATACATTAGCCATCAATCATTAAACCTACAGAAATATAAAGTTCCTCCTTGATGCTCACAGCAGGGTTGTTATGCTGATGCAAGTCAGGTTACACCTGACTGGTAGACAGACAACCACACATAGTTCTACCAGGCTTCTGATCTGCTCACGTGGAAGTGCATTGTACGCGTGTAGTGACAAATGTCCACACAAAATTTCCTGGGGGAAAAAAAAAGGGGGGGGGGGTTGTTATGCAGAAATATAAAAATATGCTTAGTACTGTATATTTAATATTCAGAGGTGAGTGGTGGGTAGGAATGTGCTGCATTTTGCAGTGTAAATGGTGGGTGCAGTGTATAAGAGGGAGCATGGCTTCAAGGTGTTTGTAAAGTCAAAATTTTTTCTTTTTTTGGACAGAGTATTGGAAACAGTTGGGGTTGTTATTGCTATCTGTGTCCCTGACCCTCTGTGTCCTGGACCATAGTCTTCAGAATAGTGATGGAAAATGTTTGAGTTTCCACAGGAACAGGAGGGAAGACAACCCTCTAAGATGGGATAACCCAGCTTTTTGGAGAGATCGCCTCTCACTTCCTGCTGTGTCTCTGGGACAGAGATGCAGCAAGTTAAGGATAAATGCATCAATACTACATGGATAGCAAAAGAAAAATAATAGTGATTGAAAGGGGTCTTAATCTTCCCTAGTCTATTCAAAACAAATAATTAAAAAAAAAAACCTCTCTACTTTAAGCACTTGCCGCCTGCCCACAGTATACTTACTGCAAGTGGACAGGGAGCTACATGCTAGGCAACGTATGGATTAGTTGCCCAGCATTTGTGCACTGCTGGGGCCCCCTGGGCTGCATAGCGGTGCAATTTCATGACTGCTGTGTCCGGTGGATAATGGCGCTCTGTACCCGGCCGCTCACTATCATGTGATCAACTATGACCAATCCTAGCAATCATGTGGTTACAATGTAAGCAAAGCTGTCATGAATGGTTTCCATTCATTATAACTTTACTTACTATTATGATTCTGTGATTGGCCCACAGCTATCACATGATACCTGGGCCAATCACAGCACCCTGTGATTAGCTGTAGTTAATCACAGCATCACAAATAGTAAGCAAGCCGTCATGAATGGAAGCCATTCATGACCGTTAAAACTATTGCTTAGAACAGTGGTCCTCAAAAAAAGAAATCCCTGAAAAAAATAAAAATAAAAAAAAGGAATATATCCCTGATCACCCCCAGAGTAGTAGTGTCACTATGGTGACACTGCACTACTCTGATTACAGTATGTAAAAAATAGAAAAGAAAACAAATGTTTAGAAAATTAATAGAAATTTTTTTTTTTTAACATACTGTGACCAGTCCTGATCACCGCCACACCAGTCATATGATGACACTGTAGTGCACTGGTGACAGTACGTAAAAAGAAAGTGAAAAAAAATATTTTTATTTAATAGTTTCATTTTCCAAAAAACTGTGACAAAAATTACAACTTCAAAATATTTGCCATGCCTCGTACTAAATACTTTGGACTGTCTACTTTCCAAAAGGGGGCCATTTGGGGGATATTTGCACTGTCCTGGCATTTTATGGCCGTCAGTACATCAGGAGTGATTGATTTTCAGATATATATATATATATATATACCATAGTTTGTGGACTCCAACTTTCACCCAGACTAAATAATATACACTGATTTGGGTTATTTTTTCCAAAGAAATTTAGCAGAATATATTTTGGTTTAAATTTATGAGGAAAGATTTATTTGCAAAATTGTATAACAAACTATGACAAATGCGTGTTTTTTTTTTTTTCAAAATTTTTTTTTTTTTTTTTTAATTTATATAGCAAAAAAAAACAAACAAAAAAATACCAGTACTGCTTAAATACCACCAAAAGAAAGCTTTATTTGTGTGAAAAAAAATTATATAAATTTAATTTGGGTACAGTGTACAGTGAACAGCAAAAAATGCCCTGGCCATGAAGGGAGTAGAACCTTCCAGAGGTCAAGTGGTTAAATACAATTGTAAATGTATGGGTGGCCCATCCACTGCCTGGTGAATATCGAGAAAATATCAGTATAAGCTATTGTGTCTGCAGTTGGTCAAGGTTGCGTGGTCAATTTTTTTACTGACATGCTAAAAATACTGACATGTTTAAGACCCAACATAATTAGAGAAAGTGCCACATTAGGGTTTCTATAAAACGGAGAGCACCGGCCCTGTGTCTAGGATTCAACTGGTAAAAATACCCAGGAGTTGTGAGAGCTGATACTGTACCTGCGCTATTCCAGGTGTGTCTGACCGGCTTTGCTATGAAAAGTTAAACATTGAAGGGACAGAGAAGGGGAACTGTGGGAAAGATGGAGATAAATGGCTTCAATGCAGCAAACAGTAAGTACAAAAGATATTATCTGCATAGCTTCTTTACTTTAGATTCCCTAATAATTCAGAAGTATGGTTGTGGGGGGTGTTCTTGTAGCATAGGCCTTGCATAATGGCCTGTCTTTGTGCAGGTTTTGGCTTAGTAAGGGGAGGCGATAGGGTATTTTTCAGGGGTACAAATTTGAATTTAATTTTGCAACATTTCCCCCACAAAAAAGTTTTGCTTTCATACCTGTATTTGCTTGCTGTTCATATTTTTTTATTTCTTTATTTAAAAGTATGCAACATAACACAATATTATGACATGACCTCATGTTAATGTTCTGATTATTTTATTCCATATACAATTTTGTAATTGCTCCACCTAGTGGTCATCTGTATATGACAGAATGATACCCTTGGGTAGTCTAAAGCTGGCCATATACTAGGAGATTTTTTTAACAAGCTTTCATATGAAAATTACTATCAGTACAGTCAATGACATAGTACATGTCATTTAAGAACGTGTTTCTTTCTTTATCATACATCATGGGAAACAGAGCCATAGATATTAACTTAATGGGTATATAGGCACCTTCAGGTGATGGACACTGGTATACCTAATACAGGAAGTGTACTCCCCTATATAACCCCTCCTCCTTCCAGGAGTACCTCCGTTTTTTCGCCAGTGTCTAAGGTGTTGGTCACTAGTGAAGATGTGCTCTGAAGAGCTCCAAGCTGGAGGGATCCCATGCTTGATTTAAACAGCCTCCATAGACCGGATCCATCCAAAGTGCCACTGCGGCCAAGGTGGATGGTACCCGGGCCTCATATACGAAGCATGAGGTTTTGCCTGTAACGCCTCTCTTTGCAGGGCTGGGCCCTAGGACCCAGGAATTTTTTGGTCATGCTACATTACCTAAAGTTTTTCTGAGGAGTGCTATACGGGTCCAAGGCAGTGGACCCCCTATAATAGGGACCCGGTCCTTGAAGGTTTGCCAACACAGCCCGTCATGATGGGTGAAGTTTGGATCTGTTTGTTAAAGCAGTATCCTGTAGCGAGGAAAAGGTAAGGGAAGAAGCCTGTAAAAAGTCCAACTGTGCATTTTTTTCTTACATAAAGTAAAAATGTTGTCATGCCTAATGTCTCCACTAGAGGGAGTAAATGCCTTAGTATGTTGCTTCTCAGTCAGCTCAAAAGTCCCAGCTAAATAGCATGTGTGTGGTCTCAAAAGCCAGGGGGGATCCTTATCCTGAACATTTCCCCCCTGGGGGAGGGAGGTACAACTGAAGCTTGTATTCCCCCCTTCCCCCTTCCACCCCGGGGGGTGCGGCGGCAGCGGCTTTTTCATTTAGAAGTTATTCTATTCCCCACAGAAAGTTTTTTTTTTTTTTCAAAATTCCCGCCGCCCAGCCCTCCCTTGCCTCACCTCTCGCTCAAGGAGCGTGTCAGCCGTCCGTGCGTGCGCAGATTAGGGCTAATGAAAGACAGAGGAGGAATGTTGATTGACGGAGGGGGCGTGGCTAAGGCACGCCGGCATGTGCAGGACATAAGTACACGAGGGGCACACGGCGCAGGTGCTGGGGACAGAGACAGACGCTCACATCTCACAGCTGCAAGCGGACACACAGGACACAAGCGCTGGGGGCACGTAAGGGATGCATGGCATTTCCAGTACAGGAAATAACATTTGAAACAACTAAAAGCTGAACTTTATTAGCATTTTCTTTTGCTAACTATTTTACTCAGCAAGTGTGCAAGTCACTACATTGTCTTGTTTACCTAGTGCCTCTTTTTTTTGTGCTCAGCACTATGGCTCTCAAAAAAGGTACCAAAAATTCCACCCCCAGGCGCCGGGAACTCCAGTCATGTCTCCACACTGTCATCCTCGCCTGAGATACCAGATATGGCAAGCCAGGGTGAGTCATCGGGACCAATTGGTGGTGCAACTGCTTCTCACACTTCAGCCCCTGTATACGTGACTGAAGTTGCATTTTCCTCCGCCCTGCAGGGCCTAGAAGGAAGATTAGCAACTTTAATCGCATCCGCTATCCAAAAGGATAGGAAGCGTGCTAGATCCCCCTCCCCCACCTCAGACCCCTTACCAAGGGTGCAACTGCTTCTCACACTTCAGCCCCCTGTATATGTGACTGAAGTTGCATTTTCCTCCGCCCTGCAGAGCCTAGAAGGAAGATTAGCAACTTTAATCGCATCCGCTATCCAAAAGGATAGGAAGCGTGTTAGATTTCCCCCTCCCCCACCTCAGACCCCTTACCAAGGGAACAGTGGGTAGAGGATGAGGGGTTACCCTCAGGGGATCAGGAAGAAGGACAAACCGATTACTCCTCTGCAGAGGAAACAACAGTAGATGAACCCTTTTTTCAGCCTCGCAATCCGAGAAATTAATGATACAATCTCTTACAGAGATGGTTCGTGCCTCTTTCAAGCTACCTCTAACAGAGTCAGCTGATAGTTTTGTTTCTTCTTTAGGTTCCTTAAAACCTTCACAGCCTTTTCATGCGTTTCCTGTACACACATTATTAGAAGAGCTTATTTATACTGATCACCCAGATAAGCATTTTCTCCCTCCAAAGAGATTCACAGCACTCTATCCCATAGAGGAGAAATTCACCAAAAGATGGAAGGTACCAGCAGTTGGCGCTACGATTTCCAGTGTGAATAATAGCCTAACTTGTCCAGTAGACAATGCACAAATGCTTAAAGATCCAACTGATAAAAGATTGGAATTTCTGTCAAAATCCTCTTTTTCTTTGGCAGGTGCGGTTACTCAGCCTGCAGTTGTGGCAATAGGCATCTGTCAGTCCCTAAGGGACCAATTTAGACAGGCCCTTAAAGAGGCCCCTGCACAACAGGCCCACAATTTGGCCGAACTACCAAAGGCACTATGTTTTGCCATAGACGCCATGAAAGATTCTATTCACCAGGCGTCCCGTCTTGCGCTTGTGCTAGTACACATGCGTAGGACCCTGTGGTTAAAAAAAATTGGTCAGCCGAAGCAACTTGCAGAAGGCTTCTTACTAGTTTCCCTTTTCATGGGGATGGATTATTTGGGGAGGATTTGGACAAATACATCCAAACGATTTCTAGTGGGAAGAGTACTCTTTTGCCAGTCAAAAGGAAGTATAAACATCCTTCATTTAAAATGGACTCTTTCCCCTGCGCCAGGGGCAACCGCCTCTAGGCAGTGGCGACGGCCTCCACCGTCAGACTCTAGAGGAAAGCCTCAGGGTCAGGCCCAGGCACAGAAAAAGACCTGGGGCCGGAAATCTGCAAAGCAGAATACTAAAGCCTCATTATGAAGAGGTGCCCCCCTCGCCAGAGTGGGGGGAAGACTTCTGCAATACTCAGAAGTCTGGCAAGAGGAAATTCAGGACACATGGGTCATCTCCACGGTAACGCTGGGGTACAAGCTGGAATTTCAGGACTTTCCACCGTCTCGTTTCCTGAGGTCAATAGCTCTCAAAGATCCAGAGAAAAGACAATCTCTGTTTCAGGCATTAGACCGATTACTAGCTCAGGGGGTGATCATACAGATCCCCACAAAAGAGCAAGGTTTGGTGTTTTATTCAAACCTCTTTACAGTACCAAAACCGAATGGAGATGTCAGACCCATTCAAGATCTAAAGAATCTAAATCAGTTCCTGAAGATCCGCTCCTTTCACATGGAGTCGATCAGGTCAGTAGTTTCTATTCTACAAGGAGGAGAACTTCTGGCGTCTATGGACATCAGGGATACACATCTGCATGTCCCTATATTTCCTGCTCACCAAAGGTTTCTGCGGTTTGAAGTAGAACAGCAGCACTTTCAGTTTGTAGCCTTGCCCTTCGGGTTAGCCACAGTACCCCGGGTGTTCACAAAAGTACTGGCCCCACCTATAGCCAGGTTAAGGGCACAGGGCATAACAGTCTTGGCGAACCTAGACCATCTATTGGTAATAGACCAAACGGTGGCTCGTTTGGAGCAAAGTGTACGCATTACAACCAATTACCTGAAAAGTCTGAGTTGGATTCTCAACCTAGAGAAATCTTCCTTAAAACCCCTAAGAAAGCTAGAGTATTTTGGTCTGATCATAGATATAGCCCAGAAAAAGGTGTTCTTGCCTTAGGCAAAAATCAACTCCATAAGAGAGTTGGTGCAGATGGTCAGGTCGAAAGTAGATCCCTCCATTCGCCTTTGCATGAGGTTGTCAGGAAAGATGGTGGCTTCATTCGAAGCAGTTCCCTATGCCCAGTTCCATTCAAGACTGTTGCAAAACAATATTTTATCTGCTTGGAACAAAACGATCCAAGCTTTGGACTTGCCAATGCGGCTGTCCCCAAGGGTGTCCCAAAGCCTCAATTGGTGGTTACTAACCCAGAATCTGCTGAAGGGGAAATCCTTCAGACCAGTTATCTGGAAAGTGGTAACAACAGACGACAGCCTTTCAGGCTGGGGAGCAGTACTAGAGAAGACAACTGTCCAGGGACAGTGGTCAAGAACCGAAAAAGCCTTGCCCATCAATATCCTAAAGATTCAGGCAGTGCGTCTGGCTCTGAAGGTTACGTGATCATCCTGTCAGGATCCAATCTGACAATGCCACAGCAGTGGCCTATATCAATCACCAAGGGGGCACCAAGAGTCTTGCAGCGCAGACAAAGGTGAACCATATTCTAACTTGGGCAGAAAGGAATGTTCCGTGCCTGTCGGCAGTCTTCATTCCGGGAGTAGAGAATTGGCAGGCGGACTACTTGAGTCGCAAAACAGTTATTCCCGGGGGAATGGTCTCTTCACCCCGACATTTTTTGGGCTGTTTGCCAAAGATGGGGGACTCCAGACCTAGATCTTCTCCAGATTCAACACGAAGTTAGTCAACTTTGTGTCAAGGAAAAGGGATCCACTCGCATGCAGAACAGATGCATTGGTGACCCCGTGGGATCGGTTCTCACTGATCTATGCGTTTCCCGATATTCAGTTGTTGCCTCGACTTCTTTGCAGGATCAAGCTGGAAAAAAAGCCGGTAATTCTGGTAGCACCAGCATGGCCCAGAAGGTAATGGTATGCAGAAATCGTAAAGATGGCAGTGGGGGATCCATGGTCCCTTCCACTACGGCCAGACCTACTCTCACAGGGGCTGATATTCCATCCTACCTTACGAACGCTAAATTTAATGGCTTGGCTATTGAAACCCACATTCTGAAGAAACGTGGGCTTTCCGGGTCAGATATCTCTACTTTAATTAATGCAAGGAAGCCAGCTTCCAGAACTATATATTATAGAGTCTGGAGGCCTTATGTTTCCTGGTGTGAATCCAAGGGTTTGCACCCTCAGAGAAAAATCATAGGCAGAATTCTTGCCTTTCTACAATTAGGGGTAGAGATGAAGTTGGCCTTGAGTACTATTAAAGGCCAAATCTCAGCTTTATCTGCCTTTTTTCAAAGACCGCTTGCTACACATTCTTTAGTCCAGGGTTTTATACAAGGGGTAATGCGGATTAATGCACCAGTTAGATCACCTTTGAACCCTTGGGACTTGAACTTAGTTTTGTCAGTGTTACAAAAACAGCCATTTGAACCGATACAGCATATGCCCTTAGTCCTGCTGACAAGGAAGCTGGTGTTCTTGGTTGCTATATCCTCAGCAAGGAGGGTTTCGGAATTGGCTGCTCTTTCTTGTAAAGAGCCAAACTTGATTATTCATGAGGACAGAATGGTGTTACGCCCTTGTCCAGATTTTTTGCCAAAAGTGGTCTCAGGTTTTCACCTGAACCAAGACATTGTCCTGCCATTGTTTTTTCCAAACCCACGTTCCAGGGAAGAAAAGTCACTACATTGTCTTGATGTGGTGAGACCGGTCAAAGTCTATTTAAAGACGACTGCTCAGATTAGGAAGACTGATCTCTTATTTATTCTGCCAGAGGGTCCTAAGAAAGGACAGGCAGCGTCGAAATCCACTGCCGCTTAGTGGATTTGGCAAGTTATAATTCAGACATGATTTAAGGGATAAGATTCCCCCTTTTCAAGTCAAGGCGCACTCTACCAGGTCGGTTAGTGCTTCTTGGGCAGTGCGTCACCAGGCCACCATGGCTCAGATTTGTAAGGCCGCAACTTGGTCTTCAGTACATACATTTAACAAATTTTATCAGGTAGATGTAAGGAGGCATGAGGATCTCGCCTTTGGGTGCAGTGTGCTGCATGCAGCAGTATAAGTCCTCAAGTCTGGGGGTACCCTGCGGGTTGTCTCTCCCTCCCCTCAAATAGCATTGCTATGGAAAGTCCCACTAAGTTAATAACTATGGCTCTGTGTCCCATGATGTACGATAAAGAAAATAGGATTTTTATAACAGCTTACCTGTAAAATCCTTTTCTTGGAGTACATTATGGGACACAGAGGTCCCTCCCCTTTTTGGGGTTTAGATATTTTGCTTTGCTACAAAAACTGAGGTACTCCTGGAAGGAGGAGGGGTTATATAGGGGAGTGAACTTCCTGTATTGTGTATACCAGTGTCCATCACCTGAAGGTGCCTATATAACCATTAAGTTAACTGCTTCAGCCCCGGAAGATTTTACCCCTTCCTGACCAGAGCACTTTTTGCGATTCGGCACTGCGTCTCTTTAACTGACAATTGCGCGGTCGTGCCACGTTGCACCCAAACAGAATTGACGTCCTTTTTTCCCCACAAATAGAGCTTTCTTTTGGTGGTATTTGATCACCTCTGCGGTTTTTATTTTTTTGCGCTATAAACAAAAAAAAGTGACAATTTTGAAAACACATTATTTTTTACTTTTTGCTATAATAAATATCCCCCAAAAATATATGAAAAAACTTTTTTTTTCCTCAGTTTAGGCCGATATGTATTCTTCTACATATTTTTGGTAAAAAAAAAAAAAAAAAAAGTCGCAATAATCGTATATTGATTGGTTTGCGCAAATTTATAGCTTCTACAAAATAGGGCAAATTTTTATGGCCTTTTTATTATTAATTTTTTTTTATTATTAATGGTGGCGATCTGCGACATTATGGCGGACACATCGGACAATTTTGACACATTTTTGGGACCACTGGCATTTTACAGCGATCAGTGCTATAAAAATGCATTGATTACTGTAAAAATGTCACTGGCAGGGAAGGGGTTTACCAGTAGGGGGCAATCAAGGGGTTAATGTGTTCCCTATTGTGTGTTCTAACTGAAGGGGGGAGTGGACTGTGTAGAGAAAGATAGATCGCTGTTCATACTCTGTATGAACAGACGATCTGTCACGTCTCCCCTCAGAGAACTGAAAACTGTGTTTACACACACAGATCCCGGTTCTCCTAGTGATCGTGGGAGTCCGGTGGTGATTGCAATCGCCGGGCACTCGCATAGGCTCCATGGGCGTTGCATAACGTCGTTTCACCCAGCCGTTCCATTCTGCCGCAGTACAACTGTGGCGGATGGTCGGCAAGTGGTTAATAACTATGGCTCTGTGTCCCATGATTTACTCCAAGAAAAGGATTTTACAGGTAAGCTGTAAAAAAAGAAAAAATAGGATTTTTATAAGTTTACACTTAACATATTTGATTTCAGAGTGAAAAGGACTTTCCCTGACAAAATTCACTAATACAAAACTCGTTTGTGCGGGGGGAAAAATATTCCATTCTGCTTGTTTGAATTTTCCTATCACTATGGTTCAAAACGAATCTCAATTTGATCCCACTAAGTATTAGAATTTAGTTTGAATTTTTTTAATTTTTATTTTTAACAACATTCTTTTGATTTTTTTTTTTTATATAGTGTATGACTATTGTTTTCAATTAGGCCCCTTTTACACTGCTGCACTGTGGTTTGGCCATAGTGTAGTGTACCTGTGGTTGTGGCATGCTGCATCTTCTGTGCCCTTTCAGAAAGCACACCAAAAAAAACACAGGACACAATAGAGGTCAATGGGAAACTGGGTAACCCACACGAAAACTGCGGGTACATTGTGCTGCAACACCACAGTGCAGTAGTGTGAAATCGCTCTTAGAGTTCCCCCTTATCAAGTACAATATTTACAAATTAAACATAGACAAGGTTTTTATAACCTACACAGCAAACCGCAAAACCTATCGCTGCTTGTGTCTGTTCTTAAGATTTCCTTTTCACATCCTGTGCTGGGGCCAACAAAAGAGGAAGTGGAACGAAATCTCCCAATGCAGACACAGACCGCAAATTAAAGACCTGATCATGCTATACACCCTTCTCCATGGTCGAAAACTACAAATGAGAGAATCAGACATCACCTCTGATTGGCTGCTGTGGCTTACTACTCTTCATCTGTCATATTAACTGGCCCCTTGTCTATAAAAACACCAGGTGACCTATCCATGTGTTTGTTTACTAGAGATGTGCTGTGCGGCTACCTCCTATGCTCCAATATCTCCGGAAGCCCAAAGATTGGAGAGCTGTACGGTGACATCACCAGTATGACCTTCTACTACCATAATCGATATCTGGACTGCAGGTAGGACACCGGCTCAGTGACAGCACTTCTACATTAGGAAAGGAATTATGGATTACTTTGGTTCCATGACAGTAAAGACTTGCCTGAAATAGAAGGGGTGTGCCGCTGTGGCCATACTGAACACACAAAACACACCTAAATGATGATAACTCAGGAAACAGAAGGGTGGGTAACAAGTCATCAGGTCCTAATTAAGCCGGACATGGGGCTCAGGAAGTAGAGTATAGGGCGAGATAGGGCTGTGGGAAGTTCCCTACTAATATTATTACTGCTCTGATGAGATTTATTTACCTATGCAATTCTGTGACTAGTAAACCCCATAGGATATATTGCATTAAAGTGCACCTGCAACAAAACGGGGCATTTTATAAGGAGACATATTAACTTATTAATTATATAAGGAAATCTTGACCTTTTTCTTGTGAAAACCAAACTTGGCCTTGCACAGGAAAAGTGTCACTTGTACAGGAAAAGTAGCGGTTTCAATATACTGTCAGGTACCTCCTGGATTAAAAACCAGTATATATATAATTTGTCAGAACTGATGTATTTTGTCATGCACATGTCACTTTTCTTCATAACAGACATCTGGGCCTGTTTTCCCATAGATTAGTTATTTTGCCAAAAATGGTGGCTCACATGTAAGAAATGTGTGGTTGAGAGAATACGTTTCTGTATATTTCTGATTGATTGCCTAATGCTGTGCTGTGTTTTGGTATTACAGAGGGGGTCAGGTGATGCTGCCAGATGGCTCAGGTTTGGGTTATGTAGAGGATGGGACACCATGTGGACCCAACATGATGTGCCTAGATCGGAAGTGCCTACTGGCAACCATATTCAACTTCAGCACATGTCCAAGCAGTGGGAGCGGAGATGTGTGCTCTAGCCATGGGGTAGGTTCTTAAGTGTCAATGAGTTATGGAGAACACAAATTGTGTAACCCACCATTAACATGACTTAGTTTTTTTTTAATACACTGTAATTTGAAGATTCCATTTTGGTAATCTAGAATGGTATTTATCAGAAGCCTATTTTATATAGGAAAAGTGCAGAAGACAAACAGTAAATCAAACTTGCATCTGCAGCCCTAGCATGCTGTGCTTAAAGTGAAACTATATACACTAATCAAACAGTTTCCCAAAAGGGATCTCAAGTAGAAATGTTCAATAAATGTTAATAAATCCTTAATCAAACATACCAATTTATGTTTTCATTTACATTTTGCATATTAAATGCATGTGCAGTGTATGCTACATTCAAGGCATGCTTCTGGCGATAACAGTTGCCAGTGTACCTCTGTCAGCTTCCAACCAAACTCTTAAGGCCCTCAAATGGCTGGCCTCATAGCTGATCACGTGTGCAGCACCACAGCAACTGGAGATCTAAAAAAAAAGTTAAAATGGCACCATCCTCAGCTGCAAAAGGATAGAAGGGTTTAGTTTAATGCTAACCCAATTAGGCTTCAAAATCTCCTCCTCTGTAGACTTCAGTTCAATCCTGGCTAGTCACATTTCACACCTTTACATTCTCTTATGATCCCTATGCTTTGTTATTGGCAATTTAAAAGTTTTTTTTTCTGTTTGCAGGTTTGCAGTAATGAGGGGAAATGCATCTGTCATTTAGACTGGACTGGAAAAGACTGTAGTGTATTTGATCCTCTTCCTGTTCCTAAAGTCACCGGGCTGGTGGACAAATATAAGGGTACAGACTTGGCTCTATTTTCACATGACAAGCTGATTGATCTACTAATATTTTCTCCTCTTTATGCTCTAAGTTTTGGGTTTTTCTCATTGGATAAAAAATAGCATTATACGTCAGTGTATGCAAGTGCTGTGACCGATTTGAATATCAGTTTTGCACAGAGTGGCCCTGATCCTCCTCTTCTCAGGTCGCCTGCTGACACTCTCCGCTCCTCCTCCTCCTCTCAGGTTGCCTGCCAACACTCTCTGCTCCTCCTCTTCTCTGTGGGCGACCATAAGAATCTGCTTCCTATGGGGTCACACCTTCGTGTTCACTCCCAAGGCACGCTGTTTGTGTCCATAGGCACAGACAGTGTGGCTCGGCCCTGCCCCTGCTCACAGAATTTGATTGATAGCAGCAGGAGCCACTGACTGCTGCTGCCTCTGTGAACAGCGAAAGGGCAGAGAGCTGAGCACTGGCTTGAGAACAGACACAGGGTGAGGGGGAAATACTGATGTAGGGAATGCATTAAGGTAAAAAAAAAAAATGTCCTGCCTTTACAACCACGTTAAGCTGGCCAAACACTAGTAGATATTTTTTTTTTTTTTCTGTTTCAATATTTTTATTAAAGTTTTAAGAATCATAGCATGCCATGGTTTGCCCACGCAGGGGCATCTTCAGACAAGCATGTGAAGAAGCAGAGTATGAACGTGTAATGCATAACTAAACAAAAAAACTTTTACCAAGACCATAGAGGAGCAATTAGGTATTTGGTAGATATCACAGGCTATAATACTCTACTCCTTAGAGAACAGCAATCTGTACTGATAGCCTTCATATCAAGAATGAAGGGAGAAAAGGAGCAAACAGAGAAAGAGAGAGAAAGAAAAGAGAAAAGGTGAGCGGCCCCAGGAGAGGGCGAGCACCACGGACACGGGACCCATGCAAGCAAGCTTTAAAGTCGACCATACATAGTCATGGGCAGGGACGGGAAAGAATAACTTATCCACGGTTCCCAGATTTTAAAGAATTTTGCATGCGAGTCCCTCAATATACTGGACATCTGCTTACTAACCATCAGAGAGGTCATTCTGATATTCACCCCCTGGAAGGTAACAGCTGGGGTCTTCCAGGCATGGGCGAGAGAGCCAGTCGGGCATCCTTTCGGACCGTCACATGGAATGAAGTCTGCAATAGGCCAAACACTATGTACCAGAAGCTGATCAAACGTGGGCAGGACCACCATATATGTAGGACGTCCCACGCTGACCACAATTCCGAAAACATCCATTGCTGCTTTCAGGATGAGCGTGGGCAAGCCTAGCCTGGACCCAGTACCACCGCAGGAGCACTTTATAAGCAGCCTTGAGGGTGGCAGTGTTGAATGAGCAATTTGATATTGTTGTCCAGGCTTTACTCAAGTCCTCCCCCTCAATACTCGATCCAAGATCTCGCTCACATTGTGTCACATAGGAAAGGGTTGATAAAGACAATCTACCATTATCAGAGGTGTAGAGCGACGAGATGAGACCAGGGACGCTAGTGGATTTTTGAACAAAACGTTCATACAAAAATCCTCATCAATATATTCAAGGACATGACAAATGTCATTAGAAAGTTCATGTTTAACATCTGATTTTGGATTAAATTGACTTTCCCAAACAAAGACAAAACAAAAAGTGACAAAACAAGACTGACTTCTGCATTATCCTCAATGGGAAAGTGAGGTGTGCTGTGAAACCAAAACACTAACTTTATAGCCTTCTTATTATTCTGGAGGTTGGAGCGAATTCAGCAAGCAGTTTATCAACTAATAACCAGCAGAGAAAGGACACGCAGAATGGTTCACTGCAACACTGTAAAAAACAAACAAATGGTAGTAAACTCACAAATATCATCTGTGTGCTCTAGTTTTGGTCCTCTCATGGATTAGCGTAATAGATGAGGAACATTTTCTGCTGATGTGTCAACTGTACATTATCTGATTACTGCTAACAAACGACACTGCATATAGCTAATCTTAGGTCCAGGTGAACTGGCTACTGCAAAGGTGCTTGTATTCTTTGAAGCAAATCGTTCACAGTCCAGGCCAATTTAAACTAAGCCCATGATGAAGAAAATACATAAGCAGCAAAAACTGCATGTCAAAACAACTAAGATTCGGAGATATAGGCCGATATATACAAATTTCAACTAGTTCTGTAAAGTTGAGCTCGGTCTCACCACTTCCTCCTCTTGAAAGCAGCCTATTGGTCAATAAGGCCACTCCAATCAGAATGAAGAGCCAATCGTAGGGCTTTAGAGTCAGGAGGAGCAACTTCAAACCTTACAGGAAAAGTTGAGGCTTGCATACGAGATCTCTGGTTCTACTTATAGTTTTAACAAGCAGTTTTCGCCGCTCACGGTATCTCTCTGCTTTTGTATTTTTCCATCATTCACTCTGAATTGTACAGCTTTAGCTTAAAGCACATCTATCAGGTACAGTTAAAAACGAGTATAAACACCCCCACTACACTACATAGAAGGCACCATCTGTGGCTATATGACAGTGGTTCTCAACCCTGTCCTCAAGTACCCCCAACAGGCCATGTTTGCAGGTTTCGCTTTATCTTGCACAGGTGCTTTAAATCAGAGTCAATGACTTGGTACTTTGAACAGCTATTTTATCTAAGAGAAATTCCCAAAACATGGCCTGTTTGGGGTAGTTGAGGACAGGATTGAGAACAACTGCTATACGATACCTTTAGCATTCTATTCTACCGGACTTTTCTTGAAGTTAGTATTTTACTGGGGCAATGCAACCCCCCATTTTCCCCATGTGAAGTAAGGGCATAGACCTGGCTATACAGTGGGTATAGAAAATAATCACCCCCTACCTCTTTAAAATAAGCACATTTTGTTGCTCTGCAGTCTGAACTTATAACATCCAAGTGAAAGATAGAACACCAACATGTCAGAAAAAATAAAATTCAAAAACAGAATCACTGGTTTGGAAAAGTGATCACCCCCTTGTGTCAGTATTTTGTTGAACCACCTTTTGCTTTATTACAGCCTTTAGTCAGTTGGGATATGTCTCTAATAACATTCCAGATCTAGACTCTGCAATATTTGCCCACTCTTCTTTGCAGAATTGCTCAAGGTCAGTTAAATTTGATAGTGACCGTTTGTGGACTGCAGTCTTCAAGTCATTCCACAGATTTTTAATGGGGTTTAAGTCAGGGCTCTGATTAGGCCATGCAAGAAAAGTCACTTTTCTTCTCCTTCAACCACTGTGTGGTCATTTTTGCAGTGTGCTTTGGGTCATTGTCATGTTGGAAGGTAAACTTTCTTCCCATTGACAACTTTCTTGCAGAAACACCCCCATAACAGGATATTACCACCTCCATGCTTTACTGTAGGAATGGTGTTATTTGGATGGTGAGCTGTATTGGATTTCCAAAATACATATTGTTTGCTGTTGAGGCTAAATAATAAAATTTTAGTCTCATCTGACGATAACCCCTTTTTCCATGTGGCTTCAGAATCTTCAAGGTGCATTTTGGTAAAGCTCAGGCGTGACTGCATGTGGCCTTTCTTGAGGAGTGGCTTTTTTCTTACAACCCTCCCATACAAGCCACATTTGTGGAGAATTTGTGATATTGATGTCAAATGCACACAATGACCACTCTTTGTCATAAATTCCTGCAACTGCTTCAGAGTTGCTGTAGGCCTTTTGGTAGCCTCTCTGACCAGTTTCCTCCTGGATCTTTCATCCAGTTTGGAGCAACATCCTGATCCAGGGAGGGTCTGTGTTGTACCAAATACCTTCCACTTCCTAATAATAGACTTCACTCTTCTTCCAGGCATTGATAAGCCTTTGAAGTTTTTTTGTATCCATCTCCTGACTTGTGCCTGTTCATAACTTTATCCCGGAGATCTTTTGACAGTACCTTGCCACCCATAATTGATTGCTTCATTTGCACTACCAGAGACTAAAATTTTCCAGGAAAGCTCTTTTCATGCTGAACCAATCAAAATGACCACAACTGATCACAGTTGAAAATCAAATGGCTTTGTGTGCCATTGAGAAGGTGATTGGCTACACCTGTTTAGTTTACAAGTCATTTTTAGGAGGGGGGTGATCCTTTTTCCGACTCAGTTATTCTGTTTTTTATTTGTATTTTTTTATTTCTGACATGTTGGTGTTATATGTTTCACTTGGATGTTATAAGTTGCACTGAGTAAATCCAGCTGGATAAAACAAAAACTGTCTGTCTTTATTTCAGGCTGAAAAGCAACAAAATGTGATTTTAAAGGGGGGTGGTTCTTTATTATACCCACTGTACATTGCTAAGCACTTCATACTTTAGATGGTATGAAGTAAATTTGCCTCATTCTAAATTTTAAAGCTTTGATGACAGGTGTGCTTTATCAAAGAATTTGGTGAGTTATGAAGCACTGATTTAAGCCTAGTACACACGGCCCACTGGGTTGAACGGAAAAAAAAATCTGACAGCTCAGGTCAGAACCACTGTACTAACTATCCGATGTTAGTACAGCAATCTCCCCTCCTGTGCTTTTGTGTTCTGAAAGGGGGACAGCCCCCCTGCCAGAACACTCCGATGAGCACTCTCAGCCAGGGCAATTAACCTCTGTGTCTTTCATTATGAGATAGAGAAGAGAACTATTATTAGCCCCTGTGCATTACCTAAAAATAAGTGCACATTTTTTTTTTTTTTTTTGCAGGGAAAAAATATGTGCGTTTATTTTTCCCACCAGGAGCCTGCAAAGCATTGCACACGTGATCAGTGCAAGTAATAAGCAGAGACTGAAGGGAGTTCAAGTGAAATCTGTTGGCTGTGTTACTACACTTTGTACATCATTGATAACCCTTATGACTTGTATATGTTTACTGCAGGTCCAAGTGGCACAAACATCATCATTGGGTCCATTGCAGGAGCTGTGCTCATTGCTGCCATTGTACTGGGGGGAACGGGCTGGGGATTCAAGTAAGTGGCAGACTGATTTTACTATTTCTTGTAAGTTAAGATTACAATATGACCTAAATCACACCTGTCATAACTCTGAAGTGATTAAAGCAGTGTTCCGGCCAAAAAAAAAAAAAAATCCAGCAGCTACACATACTGTAGCTGCTGGCTTTTAACAATAGGACACTTACCTGTCCTGGAGTCCAGCGATGTCGGTACCGCAGCTGATGTTTCCATCAGCTGTAGGGTGCTACTGCTTTATGGCTTCACGCCGGGAACCCTACTGCGCATGCGTGAGGCCCCGCTCCTCTCTCCTACTGGCCCAGGGACAGGGGGAGGAGTGAGGGAGCCCCGTGGTGATGTCACGGGCCACGGCCCAGACTACTGGAAGCGGGAACAGGTATCCTGCCCCCCCCTGAAAGGTGCCAATTGTGGCACCGGAGGGGGAGAGGAGACGAATGAGCGGAAGTTCCACTTTTGGAACTAAATATAAATATATAATATACTAGTATAAAAAAGATAAAGAACAAATACACATTTTTGTACATCCTTCACTTACTCTTTTAACCCACCACTCCAACATTTAACATACATACCTTTATTTATATAATGCACTACCATTCATTTTTCCCCTATCAAAAATAATATACTTTTTTTTTTTTAATTTACTATACATAATTCCAAAAGGCATAAAAGGAGAGAAAAAAAAATAAATAAAAATTTCCTGGAATCCACAAGAGAGAGGGCCCCATTATCCTTAATTTTACATCGCACCCTTACCTTATCTGCTAATCCAGCATTCCCATATTTTTTTAAACATTTTGGCATTTCCCCTTTTATTATACACAAATCTTTCCTTTCTGATTGTTTTATTAACCTCATCCTCCCATTCTACGCGGGTTGGTGGATTTAACGCCAACCACCTCCTTGCTATCAATTTCCGTGCAAGAAAAAGGCATCTAACTATTGCAGTTTGTTTCCCCCACATGTTATCCTTTTCCATACAACCCAGTAGGCATATCTTGGGGTCTAGGTCAAGAGTTATTCCAAATACCTTATTTTTCCAATAACTTCATTCCAGTACCTATTTAGCTTGGGGCACCTCCACATCATATGAACTAGGTCTCCTTTTGGGTCCCTACATCTTGGGAATTTAGCATCCATCCTCCACCTATATAAAAATAGTTTTTGAGGTGTCTTATATGCTCTATGCAGCAGCATTAAGTATGACACTGATTGTGATGGTGACAGGGTGCTTAAAGGACCTATTTCCAGGATATGCTTCCACTGTTCGTTTGATATATCCCTCAGGACTTCCTCCCATCCCCTCCTGCAATACACATTCTAGCAGGCAACAGACAGACAGGTGGCTGGAATTGACATCAGCATCTCCTAACAGTATTTGTCCCAGCATTATGAATCAGCCACTATTTCTAATATGGCAAATCCAGGGTCCCCAGAGTCTGTGTGTCCTGGGGTACCAGGATCCGAATCCACAGTAATACCACCTCAAGGGTCCCCAGGCATACAGCTCACAAAGAGCACCGTTCCCCCAAATGCCAGGGCCCACGATCGATCGGCAAGAGGTTAGCATTCAGTCCCCTCCAAAAGTCTCTCTCCTGGCTAGGTCTGTCACACCCCCAATCCTAATTCTCATATAATTTGTGAGAGCGTGATAACCCCTTTTCCAGCCTGATTTCCTGGTGGACATTTATCTGCCCATCCAGTACCATGTTGAAATCTCCTACTGCTATTATTGGGACATCTGGTTTGTCAGATAGATATAAATTTCATCAATTGATATAGAACCTCCGCTTTAAATGGGGGGATATATATATATATATATATATATATATATATATATATATATATATATATATATATAGGCCAAAATACAAGTCATACTCCCAATAGTACAGTACAAGAAAATATACCGGCCTCTCTCATCTATACTAATCTGCCTGCAGGAGAACTCCACCCCTGTCCAAATCAAAACACTCACTCCCCCGAGTGATATTGGGTCTGGAAGTTTCTTCTTTTTAAATGCGATATTGACTCTCTAGTTAGGTGCGTCTCCTGCCGGCAGACCACAGAGGCCCGGTGAGCTATCACTGCAGCAAAAACCACAGCTCTCCTTATAGGGTCTCCCAATCCTTGAACATTCCAAGAGCATACATTTACCACTTTAGACTGCATACAAAAAAAGATTCAGTTATCAATAGCTTAGTATCCCCAATCCTAACTATGTTTTTTATCCTCATTATTCTACTATTTCCACCTTCTAACCTATTTAATATTGTGTTTCCCTGTATATACCATAATAAGTGAGTACTGTGTTTTTTAGACATGTTTCCACATGATTCTCAAATCCCTTTATAATATTTTTAGTGCAATGTTTTTTAGACATGTTTCCACACAATTCTCAATTCCCTTAATAGTGTTTTTAATACAAAAAATAAAAAGTTAACCAGTTTTATCTAACCTCTTACAGCACTCTTTCACCACCCACACATGAACCTCACTAAACCTGTACAACCAATATTTAAATTGAAATTTCCCATACAATATCTTTTCCCCATCAATACTAAACAAAGAAAAAAAGACAAACTTACAAACAACATGCAGTACTATAAAAAAAACAACAAAGGAACAACACCAAAAGAAAACCACATAAGACAACGAAAAAAAAAAAAAAAAAACCTTTCACACCCCACACCTGGCCCTCACTAGGCCTATACCAAGGGCATTTGAAGTGATCCGTTCCTGTAACAAAAGCATTTCCCATCTCCTCTCCCTTCCCTCCCGGGGGAGGAAAGACAGAGGGAAAGGGAAAAAACAAATCCAACCCAACTGAGAACGCACAACAGTCATTCTCCTCCCCTAGCTAACCAAAAAAAAAGAAGAAAAAAATAAATAAATAATCGCTCATTCAGAGCTAAATTATTATGCATCATATTTAGTCTCTAGGACTCCGCTCTTGATCTTTCTGTTTACTTCGTATCTTCACTTCATTTTTCTCCAGCCACATAAGTGCCTCATTTGGAGCATAGAAAAAGTGTGTTTCACCTAATGCCACTACCCGTAGCTGAGAGGGATATAACATAGCGTATACAATTTTGAATTGCTGTAATTTTTTCTCGATCTCTGCAAACTTGGCTCTTTTTTTGCAGTTCTGGGGAGAAATCTGGAAAGAATAAAATCTTGACTCCATTGTAGTATATAGCTCTCCTTTCCCTAGCCTTCTGGAGTATAGTCTCTTTATCTTTAAAAAAAAAAAGTAATTTTACCAAAAATGATCTAGGCTGACCCCTGGAAGTGGCGCTCTATATGGAACTCTGTGTGCTCTCTCTATTGCAAAAAAAAATTATTGTATCTTAACCGTCAATCAAAATCAACTTCCCCATATGTGGCATGTTACTCATTCTTATTAGAAGAGATTGAACAGAATAGAAATAAATAATTTATCAATGCCACCATTATCATTTTACCCCATCAAAACAGGGGGGGAATCCCTCCTATTCTCCAGAGGGGAGGAGAAGGGAGCAGACAGTGATTATTGCTAGTGGCTCTAGCAGCCGCTAGCGATAATTGCAAGTAAATCTGGCAGGCTGGTTGTACCCAGGTTGATTGATTAACTTGGTACACTCAGCCTGCCTACACGCAGTTCAAATATCAGCCGGTTCAGCAGGAATTTGGAGTGCAATGGTCTATGGCCGGCCTTACATAGCACTGCATTTCTCACAAATGAACTGGCTTACAGTATATTGTCTTTTAAAAATAAATTGCATAGAAAAAAAAAGACCCATTGACAGGCTAAATTTGTCTAATTGCATCCACTGAATCCATTGTTACAGAGTACAACAAATTTGCAATTAAAAGGACTTATCTGCCATTAGTCTCACTGCACCACTAAACACCTCCCCGATTCATAAAGCTTTATGTAGCTGAAATCCTCTCAACCATTTTGTATGCTGTATAAAGGCCTCTACTTTTTCCTTGGCTCCAAGATCCACCATCTCCTTCCCGACAGCATTAGACTGCGGGGCGGTAGGGCCCATGACAGATCACCACCAGCCATATTCGTTAAGCCTGTATCACATGCCTGTAGCATTTGGTTGCTATGCAATATCTGTAAAATCTGGTGATACAGTAATGTTCTGAGACGCTGAATGGTAGATGACCCCGTCACACCTAAACTCCCACAGCATAACCTGCCAGCACTGTCCTGGTAACAGACAGGAAAGAGGCAAAAAAAAAAAAAAAAAAGTAAATCCAATCACTAAGCCCTCATATAAGCCTGAACATGTTCATCATTTCAAAAATTATTTTTAGTATTTTTAAATGTGCAGCTTTATTAAAACACCTAGTAATGCTCCAATGCATACATCCTTGTTCTGGCACTTCCAGTCATAGAGGGGCAACGCTCAGTCCCTGTTTCCCAGTTGTTCTCTGCTGGGAGAGCCCCATGTGACAACACAAGAGATTACAGGTGGCTGTGCCAACACTTTACACAGGCATGGTCCACTGTTATCGCTACCTGGAAACTGCCAATAACAAAATGCTATGCATCCATCACCACCATGCATATAGACAGGAAAGGGCTACAGGGAGAACAGCAGCACTGAGGTGCATCAAAGTGTAAAACAGTGCTAAAATACTGTGTGCCCTATTAAAAAAAAAAAAAAAAATAAAAAAGCATTTGATTTGGGTTTACATCTAATTTAATTTAGCACACTTAGTATGCAGAGAGCTGTACACTATGAAAGACTTTTTTATAAACAGTATCTCACAAAAGTGAGTACACCCCTCACATTTTTGTAAATATTTTCTATCTTTTCATGTGACAACACTGAAGAAATGACACTTTGCTACAATGTAAAGTAGTGAGTGTACAGATTGTATAACTGTGTAAATTTGCTGTCCCCTCAAAATAACTCAACACACAGCCATTAATGTGTGAACCGCTGGCAACAAAAGTGAGTACACCCCTAAGTGAAAATTTCCAAATTGGGCCTAATTAGCCATTTTCCCTCCCTGATGTCATGTCACTCGTTAGTGTTACAAGGCCTCAGGTGTGAATGGGGAGCAGGTGTGTTAAATTTGGTGTTATCGCTCTCACTCTCTCATACTGGCCACTGGAAGTTCAACATGGCACCTCATGGCAAAGAACTCTCTGGGGATCTGAAAAAAAGAATTGTTGCTCTACATAAAGATGGCCTATGATATAAGAAGATTGCCAAGATCCTGAAACTGAGCTACAGCACAGTAGGCAAGACCATACAGCAGTTTAACAGGACAGGTTCCACTCAGAACAGGCCTCACCATGGTCGATCAAAGAAGTTGCGTGCACGGGCTCAGCATCATATCCAGAGGGAAATAGACGTGTGAGTGCTGCCAGCATTACTGCAGAGGTTGAAGGGGAGGGGGGTCAGCCTGTCAGTGCTCAGACTATATGTTGCACACTGCATCAAATTGGTCTGCATGGCTGTTGTCCCAGAAGGAAGCCTCTTCTTAAGATGATGCACAAGAAGGCCTGCAAGCAGTTTGCTGAAAAAAAGCAGACTAAGGACATGGATTACTGGAACCATGTCCTGTAGTCTGATGAGACCAAGATATTATTTGGTTCAGATGGTGTCAAGCTTGTGTGGCGGCAACCAGGTGAGGAGTACAAAGACAAGTATGTCTTGCTTACAGTCAAGCATGGTGGTGGGAGTGTCATGGTCTGGGGCTGCATGAGTACTTCCGGCTCTGGGGAGCTACAGTTCATTGAGGGAACCATGAATGCCAACATGTACTGTGACATACTGAAGCAGAGCATGATCCCCTCCCTTCGGAGGCCACAGGACAGTATTCCAACATAACAACCCCAAACACACCTTCAAGACGACCACTGCCTTGCTAAAGAAGCTGAGGGTAAAGGTGATGGACTGGCCAAACACACCTCCAAACCTAAAACCTATTGAGCATCTGTGGGGCATCCTCAAACGGAAGGTGGAGGAGCGCAAGGTCTCTAACATTCACCAGCTCCATGATGTTGTCATTGCGGAGTGGAAGAGGACTCCAGTGGCAACCTGTGAAGCTCTGGTGAACTCCATGCCCAAGAGGGTTAAAGCAGTGCTGGAAAATAATGGTGGCCAAACAAAATATTAACACTTTCAGCCAAAGTTGGACATTTTCACTTAGGGGTGTACTCATTTTTGTTGCCAACAGTTTAGACATTAATGGCTGTGTGTTGAGTTATTTTGGGGGGACAGCAAATTTACACTGTTATACAAGCTGTAAACTCACTACTTTACATTGTAGCAAAGTGTCATTTCTTCAGTGTTGTCACATGAAAAGATATAATAAAATATTTACAAAAATGTGAGGGGTGTACTCACTTTTGTAAGATACTGTATATATCTGTATATAACACACACTAATCAATGAGAACCTGTGACTTTATACTGGTAGCCGCACATCTGAGCGATTACTTGCATACAGGGATGTACGTGTTCCCCTGAACAGACAGTTTGCTCTTATGTGTGGTTACCAGTGTATAGCTTCAACCTTTTCACTAATTTGTACAAGCGACTGTAACAAACACCTGTCACTTCCAGGCACAGAAATACTCATTTATTTATTTTTTTTAGGTGTATGGCGCTCTGCGCCTATGTGAATAAGCCCCATCCTTCACTTCTGGATGAACCCAGTACAGCCTCTACCTACTCTATGATATTGTTAAACTGTGTTTTTTTTTTTTTTTCTTCTAAAGTGTTGTAGAATTTTTGTTTATATAGTGATCTTTCTAAAACTGTTTAAAGGCTGCAATTTGTGGGATTTTAGAATTTAATGCATCCATTTTTCTCTTTTTTACTTGGCAAGAAATATTCGGAGGGGAAGGTAAGAGAAATCTTTTCTGTTACACAAATCTCATCCTTGTACACCTATATTATACAGTATTAATAATTGTACTGGTTAATGAATGTATTGAGATCATTGAATTATTTTTAATTTTATATAACAGATATTTATAGTTTATTACCCACACTTACAGCAGACCAAACTGTCCAGGAAAATGGACAGTGGTGTGGACAAATTCTAAAGCTGGTCATGCAATAGTTCATTCTGCAGATTCCTCCAGCTACATGATGCAATCAGCTGCTCATTTTAACAGCCAGCCCTGCTGGCTGTCAAAATATCCAAACAAAAGCTGCAGCTGCCACAGGCAGGCTGAAAATCTTACGCAAGCTCCTTCGACTAATGACGAAAAAGCCTCAATCCTCCTCTTCTCGGGTCCCCTACCGGGGCTTCTGGCTCCCCCCCCGCTGAGTGTCCCCATAACAAGCCACTTGTGGTTGATTGCTCCCAAGCCCTGCTTTGTGTGTCCTTAAGAAAGACAGAGCGGGGCTTGGCCCTGCCCCCTCACATGCCCTGATTGACAGCAGTGGGAGCCAATGATTCCTGCTGATGCATCTGAGCCAATGAGGGAGACAGCCTCAGCTCTTGTCCACATTACTGGAGCCAGATTGGACTCGAGTATGTATCTATGGGGGGTTGGGGAAGCTGCATGCAGAAGGTTTTTTTTTTTTTTTAATCTGCACAGAATGCAATAAGGTGAAAAACCTTCTGCCTTTACAACCACCTTAAAGCTGCCAATACACTGATCCAAATTTGTCCAGCCCAGCAGATTAGGATGACAAGTTGCTGCAGCCACGGATTAGTGTATTCTGACAGCAGCGGGGTGCCGCTGTCAGAATGCATTGTCCTGTCTGTTTGCATAGATGGTGGACTTAGTTATGTTTCATTCAACTAACTGGCTGAATGAAAAAAAAACATTGTATAGCCAGCCTAAGATTTCTCCATCGATTTCCCATCCACACTACATGGCATGGATGAAGGAATCTCCCCTACCAGGTAATATATTTTGATAGAGATCCCCATGGCTGTCATTGTGTCTGAACAGTGACTACAAATGATTAGATGGAGCTGCTTTTCAGCTGACAATTTTCCACCTGGCTCCTTCAACAGGGCCACCCATGGCTCACATTTCAGCAGATTCCTTAGGAACCAGCTAAAATGTACACCAATTTAACACTGCCATCTTTGCTTGGGCAGCGGAAGAGGTTTTAAGTTAAAAGTGCACTTTGTCCATTTAATTTTTTTATTACCCCCCCGATCCCCTGAACTTTCCATTTGCCAGGAGCCTCATGGCCTCTGTCTGAAGTCTCCCACAACCTCTATACCCATCAATGGAAAACATTGTCAGGATACAGAAGGCTTTGTAACGAAGTGAATGGAAAGCTGAATTGCGCATTTGAGAAGAAAATTGTCAAATATTTCAGTGCCATCCTGCCATATGCACCCCTAGTAGGGTTATAGTTTGTCCCAACACCTGTCGGTGACATTTTGCTGGATAGTCTGGTCTTCATGTAATTGTGGAGAAAATTCTAAAATAAAAAATGTGATATAATTGTGAATTGATACCATGACAGGGATACTATATACAGTTGCATAAAAGCATCCCTTTCAAGCCAGACTGCAGCCATTTCAATGTCATGCATTTAACTAATCCAGGACTATCAGCATTTGTAAACCTTTAAGTTCAATATTTGTTTCTTTTACAAATATATATTGCACCTCCTGTACATCTGCCCATCTTCAATTATATGAACAGTTCTCCACATTGAGTTTGGTGCAAAAATTCAGCTCCATAAAAGACACGGTTTGAAGAGCTTAGAGCTGAGGAACTTGAGTGACTGCGCAGAGGCCGCACCCTACTGAATAGCTATGGGATCAATTGCTAGTACATGACCTCACAAATCCCCATAGACACATTCAGACATTTTGTAGAAAGCCTTCCTAGAGGGGTGGAGATTATTCTAGCTGCAAAGGGGGAAAACTCCATATTAGTGCCTATGGTTTTAGAATGGGATGTCCAACAAGCCCATGAGTTTGATGGTAAAGTGTTCACAAATGCCTGGCCATATATATAGGATCAACGTTCTTGCAAAAACGACAGGTTGCAGCCCTGTCTTCCCATCTAGAAGGCAGAAAATATAATGATGTTCCTCTGTAAAAATTATACAAAAATCACCCAAAAAATGTTTTAGCCTTTGTCTGCCAGGATATACAGTATTCATTCTTGGCAGTCCGAGGGGCTGTATTTAATAAAATTGCATACCCGAAAAAGGGGGTGGGGGGGGATGGGGGGATGGACCGAAAGTTCTCAGAACATATTCTCTGCAGATTGAATATGTGAATGCAGAAAATACAAGGTTATGGCTACTAGATGGAACTGAGGAGCATACTTGCCATACCATGGCATACCATGCATTTTTTTTATCCTCCAAACCTCAATTAAAAGTCAATACATGTCTTTCTTGCTTTGTCTTTAGGTCTGGAGGTGGATAGCCAACTGCCTGGGACCTCTGGCACACTCTCTTCTGGCCATTTCCCAATATTCTCTATCATTCCCATGACACCTCTAGGCCTTGCTAAGACAGACAAGATGGCGATCTGTTGGAATGCGGGAAGAATGAACGGGATGCAGCAGGGAAACTACAATGACTATTTATGGGATCTCTCTCCCTGTCTTCCAGAACCGGAAAATAAACTGTCTTTCCTGAAGGACAGTGAAGAACTGCTAGTGGGCTTCATACGACAGAAGCCTCAATGAACTTATCAGTCTTAAAGGCTGGAGCAATGTAATCCTAGAAAGGACTGACCCCTAATTACATGTCACTGCCATTAGTCCACTTTGATATTGGGGAGATATGACCCTTGTAAAGGAAAAAAAAGGAAAAAACTATTTACTAAAATGGGATCAACAACTACCCAAATTATGTATCCCTCACCTCTATACAAGGGATATTTTACTGCCCAGCACTTAAGTACAACGTTTACACAAGGCCACAGCACACCAGTCAGTCACTAATTTTGTTTTCTAAAGCTAGCCACAAACAAGACTAAATGGTCAATTCCACAAAATGTATCAAAAAAGTATGTAATGGAGTCACCAGGATTAAAAGTCAAAGCCAGCCCTATTTAGATTTGTCACGTTTAGGTTGAATCCCTCTTTATGTGTCCCATAGACTCCAGATGTGGCGCTTTCCCCACACTATTTTGGCTTCACCCCCTTACTTAAGGTAAAGTTACATTAAAGAGGTCTCTTTGGATTCCTTACATATCTATTTTACCCAATGGAGGAGCACAACATGGCTGTATGGCTTTCCAATGGCTGTGAATATGGAACGGGCAGTGCTGGTGGGAATAGCTCATCACTGGAGTCTTCTCTGAGATATTTACCATTTATAACAGGTTTGACTAAAGAAAAACAGAGGCTGCCCCTGTTCACTACCAGTTGCTGGGCCGTTACACTGACCCTCTGACTTCAGTACTTAGATTTTCCTGGTTAGCATACTTGTTGCACGTCACTGAGCCACAGAGGAGTCAACAGACCTTATCTGCATGCTTGCTAAAAAAATCAATAAAGTACTGAAGCAAAAGGTTCAGCATGACATCCAGGCAACTAGCATTTACACATTGAAGAGTCAACAATGGCACCCTTCACTTATTTAAGCAGAGAGAAATGTTAAGATGGCCCGGTACTATATTACATGCTTTTTGGTAAATTTTTTTTGCACAAAGTTGACCAATGCTAGTTTCTGATTGGTTGCTGTGGCTACAGTATCCATTTAGCTTGCATTTTAGTGAATATGAGCTGTAGAGTGGTGGCAGCCTTTTTGGAATTATCCTATACCAATAAGAGCACAGCTAATCTGTTTATCAGCGTAGTAGTTAATGCATAGGGCTTTGTGAGGTCCCGGACACTGGTATGGATAGCATATACCTTCTGAATAACCATTTTTATAAAATAAGTTCATCTACAGCCTTATAAATTCAAAAAAGCTGCAACTCCCAGTCAAGGAGCTGTAAGCAGAGCCACACAAAGCATTCTGCATAATGGGACCACCCACACATAGTGTACATACAGGAAAAACCACAAAGCAATCTACCTAGCATGCAGATACCCCTTTACAAAATCTCAGAAGCCTCTATAGAGTAGGATTGTAGATTAAGTGCCACTGTTTCGGAGAGTTAAAGCAAAAGCCAACATGCACTCCGCCGTAAACATCAATGTAGTCGTTCTACCTCAAAAAAAAACACAAAATTGCCCATAAAAGGGTGAGAAAGTCAGTGCTTGACTGAACATGACCTTCTCTTCCTACAAAAAGTAGAAATACTTTTCTAAAAGTCTTAACCTAGTTTAGGGACACCGATATGCCTCTTTTTTTCACAATATTGTTCCAAAATGGCTTCCACCACTAGCAGCGGGGGAGAACACTTTATGCATCACTGCCATTGAATCATCATCATGGTCCTGGAAGGGACTGTTCCTAAAGTCAACATTGCCACTGGGGCACTTTAAGGCTCCTGCAATCTGACCATATAATCAAACTGCCACATTTGTACTCTCTTCGGGAACCCTCTGTGTACAAACAGCTAGGAAGTCTTGGTTTTTACCCAAGGCAAGTGACCCAGCACTGACCATGTGGTGCCACCAATCTGATCTATCTACCGCTTACAGAATCTTGACTTGCAATCAGAGTTTTGTAAACACTTATTGCAAATAGGCACTAAACTATTAACACACACTAATTGCACTAACAAATGGAAAAGGGGAAGGGGGGGGAATCAACAGTTCTTTACCTAGTACTCCAACCTATACAGCACAAAAATGTATTATCAACAGCCTGTAGGCAAGTTAACGAATACTCATGATTTCCGTTTTAGCTTTTTTTTTTTTTTTTTTTTTTTTAAATCCCCTTCTAAATATTATGCATGTTGGCAAGTGAAGGTCTATCACATTGCTGTCATGTGTGCCAGTAAGCACTGCTGCCATTCAAGAACTGAGTGACAGCAGGCTCTTACTGCGATTGTGATCATTGGCTCTTCATGTGCCCAATAACAAACACAAGTCAGCAGCACACAGGACTGTTGGCAGCAGCGTAGTATATTCCATAACCAGCTGCTGCTGTCCTATGTATCATTCCTTGTCTATAGTGTGCTTGCTGAGGGGGAACAGCAACTGCATATGCAGAGACCGTTTGTTTTGCCTTTAAAAGAAAACGTGTTCCAGGCATGAATCCCATATGTATAGGATGCGTTTTCGACAAGAAACCTTACACATCTTTTTCAAAAACTGAATTATGGGCTTGTTCCAAATGTAATCACTCTGCCATTACTATTGAGGTTTTATTATTTAGTACACAATTCTATGCCATCTAAACACACAACAAATTAAATCGTCTACAGGATGAAGATACTGGGAACGCCCACCAAACGCCACAACTAGATCTTGTAATAAATCCCTGGATTGTTCAATCATTTTTCACATTTTTAACAAAATGACACAATACATACATCATCATCATCCACTCCTCTGCTCTGAATGTAATGCCCAACAATATTTGTGAGAAACTGATGCCTTGGAAATGGCTAGACAGGTTGTTGCTGCATGGATGTACATGTGTTTCTTGCTCCCATGTTTCTATGTTATTATTGAAGGATTTGGTTAATCATAGTGTCATGGCTGCCCTTCAGTTCTTTCAGTCAAACTGAGATCTGAAAATGCCCAAAACCAAGCCTAACAAAACTGGCCCTCTAGTCTCTAGCATTTTAACCAACACCGGAATAGAATCTTTTATTTTTCCCAAAGCAACATATGATCCCTTTTTTACAAGTAACTCACTGCCAGAGCAGTCATGATTGTAAGATGCTGCACAGAACACGGTCCAGCCAACGTTAGGAGGATAAAATAACCGGGACAGCACAATACCGCAAGAAAAACAGAAGAATGGGTGGAGCCTTGACCATCTCTGTAAAAATTGAACTCGGAAAATGAGTAATGAGGCAACAAACAAAAGGGGGTACAGACCACACAGAACGCATATTTGTGCCCATGGTAGCGAGTTGCATCACCCATGTGCATACGTTATCTACTCTGTGCTCTGGTTTGTTCACCTGATACAACCGTTACCAGGATCTTTCAGCTTTGTTGCATAATATATTATGGAAAGAAAGGGTGTAGACTCCCTATACTGTAGCAGGAGGGACACTCCAAGATCAGAGATGCAGAGGCAAAATATTTGCTAAGTATCTGCCCATTAGAGGCCCTAAAAGATAGAAGGCTGCTGGCTGACTTGGCTGACCAGTGTCCAAACAAAAATGAAATAACAGTTTAGAATGGACTGCCCCTTTAAAATGTGTGATACAGCGTGAACTGAGGTCTGTGCAGGGAGAGGAGACTAAATGCTAAGACACACATGTAAGTTTGGAGAAAAACTGCAAGCTCTGGGACATAGTTCCTATTGTTCTATGGCTATATACAGACTTCAAGCCATCACATCCGTGTCCATTGGGTATTTGGATACTGGATGGAGAGAATGGGTGAACAAGACTTCCTTCCAAAGTAAACACTGAATGTCTTCTCTTCCATTATGGGTTTAGGAGAGTTTGATTCGTGAACTGGTTTCGAACCGACTTCAAAACAGCTTTTAAACTTTAATCCTACAGAATGGTTACGCAGACAGGGTTAGGGTCTTAATAAATTGATTTTTTTTTTTTATTATGAAAACTAATAAATTGAATGTCCTCACAGTGACAGGTCTTTGAGAGTACATCGTTTCTTGATTTTGCATTTGATATTGTATTATATTGGGAAATGATTTTGCAGCTTACAGGCCTTTGATGTGGCGGCTGCATTGATTTTCTTTTTTTCAAGCCAAAAACATTTTACACAATTACAGGAAATACCTGTTGATCTTGCCAGAAATACAGCATCCTTGTCACTTCCTGTGAGCTGCATAGAATATCTTCCTTCTTAGCCATCTTCTGTAATCTATCAATTGCCTGCCCCCCCCCCTGTAATGTAGATGAAGAGGCAGGTTTGTAACCCATATCAGAAGCACAGCCAAGATTGACCACCATGGCTCTCTCCATACATACATTGGAGGAGGGACATAGCAAAGAAGCTTGACAAAAGAAGGAATGGAGCCATCACAACAAAGGACTGGTAAGCTGCAATATATAAAATTTTTGGTTTTGGGGTTAGATACACTTTAAACCTATTGAAGCCAAGATGCCTAGCCCAAATTTAGCAGTGATACTGAGACATGCATAGTGCATTGGTTAACTGGACTATAAACCTATGACTAATTTCCATAGCTAAATAATTTCTACATACTTTTATGGCATATATGTCTTATTTGGTACATGCTTCAATTGAAAATATATAATTTTAAACATTTTAATACTGCAATTGTATCCGACAATCACATTAATAAACAAAGACACACTGCCAACTCCAATTTGTATATGATCAATATGTCATAGCTTATATAGTTAGTACAAGATTAGGAACCACTCTGATTGCCTCACGGTTGTTAGTAGGGGCCCACATTGTCATTGACAATGCAGTACAACAAAGGGAGGATACAGATTCATATACCTCCAGCATGGGAAAAAAAAAAAAATCCACAGCTTGCAGGTGGGAAAGTGTGAAATAAAGGAAAGGAGGGTATGATTCTTACAAGACTTTTGTTTCTTCAGGAAAAAAAGGACACAGAGTACATTTAGATTCACCCATGGATTACCACTGTTAAGCTGCTTACAGTATAGGACAGATCCAAGCAGGCCCCAAAAAATGGTAACCGAGTTGGGCTCCAAATTCCTACTAAGTGCTCCCTCAGATGCTGGCGTCAAAAGGTTGTACTGGATAAAAGGGTAACATGTACATAAGGGACACATTCTCTTCACTGTTCATTCAATAGAAACTTCAGCATCTGATGAGTAAATGCTATGGTACTAGTTAGAGCCAATGGCTCCTCTAAAAATCTACCTCAAGCAAAAAAAAAAAAAAAAAAAAAAATCAGCTGAGCTGGAGCAGCCAATTTAAAAAGACAAAAGTACTTGATGAAACTGAGGAAAGAGGAAATTGAGCAAGTTTCAAAGCTCATATTCAAAATAGAGCTAAATATATAAAACTATACGCAGAAAATAAAAGTATTTGGATACCTGACCATTACATCTATATGGCCAAAAGGTACATGGCCACCCCTCTACAGCTCAGGTGTTTCTGGGTAGTGTTGATGCTACAGCATCCAAAGTCATTGTACACAACGGTGTGCTGCCATCCTTGTGGAAGCAGTTTGGGGAAGGCTCTTTTCTGTTCCACCAGCTCCACAAAGACTTGGTTTGATGAATTTCATGCAGAGGATTTCACATTGCCTGTACAGAGCCATGACCCAAACCCTACTTAAAGGATAAGCTCACCTTTCATAACATGTTACATCCATATTCACTCTGTGGATTGAAAACTATAAGGTCCGGCAGCCTTTGGTTTTCAAGGAACAACCACGGCGCTGTGAGCGCCGTGGTAGTTCATTTCCTTCTACCTGTCAGCATGTATCAGCTGGCCCGTAGGAAGTACGAAGAAGCAGATACACTGACAGGTCTGCAAGAGACCTGCATGGCATCGGTGATCTGCTGATCGCTGGTGCAATGCTTTACAGGCTCCTGCAACAAAAAATAATAAATGCACTTTTTTTTAACCTGAAAAAAAATGTGCATTTATTATTTTTTCTGAAAAGGTAAACTTAGCTTTTAACATTTTGACATGAACTGGAACACCAACTGCGAGCCAGGATAGGCCAAAATTCCCTTAGACACACTCCAAAATCTAGTGTAAAGTCTTTCCAGATGTAATAATCACAAGGGAAGGGGGAGTCTACTTCATATTAATGTTCATGGCTTGGAATGGGATGTCCAATAAGCTTATATACTGTAGGTGTGAGAATAGGGTGTCCACAAACATTCAGTCATACAATGTAGGTTGATCTCACTAGAACCTGCAGCTTTGACCTGCTTCCAAAGCCAAAATGGATGGTGCAACTTTGCACTGGGAAGGGGAAAGAGGGAAAACTGCTCCAGCAAAGTCTTGCCATGGCTTCCAAGAAGAAAAATGTGCAGACGATACAGCATGCTGACTGTCACCTGAAACTGAAATATCACTTTTAGGTGACAAATTCTTAGAAACAGTAAAAGTGTACAAAAATATGTTAGGGGGTTAGCAAAGGCTGAATACACAACCTTTCTATTGAGGTTTTATTTCCACCAAGATTGTTTTACCCAAAGTCCAGTCAGGGAAACACTAACGAGGATAGGAAAAGGGATGTGCTCTGTCATTACAACGAGAAGGTGTGACATTTACCAAATTAGTAGCGTTTTCCTGTGTGACTTTGTAAAAGAAAACAGGAAAGCATGTTCTATTTCTAAGGCCAAAGCTGGGAAACACCTCTCTAAGTGAGCAGCATGCTTTATTTAAAGTCTGTCATTTTACCACAGGGGGGCGCCAGTGTCATAGGTCTACAGCCAGAGATCCCTAACTTCTGTATGCCAGATTCCCACAGCACAGGTGGACAACCACACCAGCCGAACCTTCAATACAACTTGCAGCACCCGTAATAAACTCAGAATTTGATTTACAAAAGTCAAGATTATTATGGGCTACTGTACATCATTTGCAATTACACAAACCTGTAAATCTAGTCGGTCATGTTTAATCCTGAATGCAATTTGTATACATTATGCTACCCCTACCTGATGTCATGGTTTCAAAAAGTTTGTAATACTGAAGTGTACCTAAGACCCCATACACTATTAGATTTTCTGCAGATTTTTGTCTTCAGATTTACCAAAACCATGTAGTGCAAGGGCCTGCCTGATTGCATACAATTTGAAACTCTTAAGGTTTGACTTCATATTATATGGTTTTGGTAAATCTGAAGAAAATCTAATAGTGTGTATGGGGTCTAAGAGCTGCTGGTAGTTATGTCAAAAAGTAGCTATTAAAAAAAAAAAAAACAAGTACCAGACTGTCTAGCGTCTAGGTTAAAACTGCAGTCCTTAAGAGTATACCTGTCATTTAAGGAAACCAAAATCGCCATTGTGTACACATTGCCGGTACCCAACAGTGCTTACACATACCTTCAGGAGTCTTCAAGGGACCCTTAATGTGTTGACCAGGGGTGTCAAACTCAATTTCACAGTGGGCCGCATCGGCATTATGGTTGCCCTCAAAGGGCCAGTTATATATTTACGATTATGTATCTACTTAAATACTTAGGAGTATACAAAGTTTAGAGTTTACAAGTGCGCTACATACAGACTGCCGAGTTCAGGGGTGAACTGTGTATAGAGTGCAGGGTTGAGGAGTGTGTAACATACAGAGTGCAGGGTTTGGGGGTGTACTATGTACAGAGTGCAGAGTTCAGAAGTAGGTGACCGTGCAGAGTTCAGGAGTGTGCTGTGTACAGAGTGGCGGGGGGGGGGGGGGTTTGTCAGTTTTTCACACTACCAGAAAATTTTGAAGCTTGCAGATTATAGCGTCCCATAGCACTCAGAAGGTTTTAGCCCCACCATGACCAGGCTATTTACTGTAACACTGCACTACTTTAACTGGTAATTGGACGGTCATGCACTGCTGTACCCAAACAAAATGTATATAGTTTTTTCACACAAATAGGAGATTTCTTTTGGTGGTACTTGATCACCACTGGGTTTTTTTACTTTTTGTGATAAATGAAAAAAAAAAAAAAAGTTCAACAATATTTTTTACGCTCTGCTATAAAGCATATCCAAAAAAATAAATAAACAAATAAATAAATAAATAAAATGTCTTCATAAATGTTGGCCAAAATGTATTCTGCTACATGGCTTTGGGGTAAAAAATAAAAATAAAATCCCAATAAGTGTACAACGATTGGTTTGCATGAAAGTTATAGCAATGAACAAAATAGGAGCTGCCTAATTATTATTCACATTAGACAAAGTGCGAATCCACCACCACCTGAAGTGCACACTTACCAGCTTGCACAAGCTAGCGTGCTTTTGGCTAAGACACAGCCAGGGCCTTTTCCTCTAGGGATGGCAACTGAATGGCACATCTATCCACTAACGCCTCCACACACCACTGTCAAGTGGGTACTCTCGTGTAGTCATAGGAACACTGGCAATCCAAAGTCCTCACTTGACATTAGTGTTCATACAGCCCAAAAGAAAGGAAAGGATCGCCATAGGTAAAAATTGACTGGTGTTTATCATATAAAAAAATAGTACCACTTACATATAGGTAAGGTTCTTCCAATAAAACTAAAGCTGTCTGGCTACAATACAAACGCCCGTCCTGTCGGAACGTCGAACAGCGCAGTGATGTCGCTCCTCCCGACGCATTTTTGTCACAAGTCTGACGTCGTCCTGGGACAAAACGCAAGTGGTTATGACACCCTGCACCAACTTTAAAAAATACAGGTAAGAATCACGGAGGAAAAAAAAAAAAGCTTTTACATGCTACATTCATCTTTTCCATGAATGATTTTTTTTTTTTTTTAATTCACTCGCTTGGTGCCCTTAAACTTGCTAGAAAATGTGACTAGTCATTTTCCAAGTACAGCCCTCTCCTGCATCTGGAGGTCCACATTTAGTGTCCCCAACTGTGCACCCAGGTGTTTCAGGACCCGTGTCTGAGAAAACTCTTCCAGATCCAGCACAGGTCCTGGCTGAGTAAGTCTGCCTGCCAACTGTTCACCCAGGGGATGTATATGGCAAACAAGGCTGAAACATTTTCTGTCCAGGACAGAATTTGCTCTATTCTTTTTGCCGCAGTGAGGCTTCTTGTCTCTCCCTGATTATTGATGTACACCACTGCCATCGCATTCTCTGAATCTGGAGTGAATGATCTGATACTAGGTCAATCAAATGCTGCACACAGCCAAATCGCCTAACTGCCAAGATGTTTATCGAGAGAGGAGATTCCGATGACAATCAAGTTCCCTGCACCAACACAGTGCCTCCTACCGGCACCTGTTGTCAGGATCTTCCAAAGCATAGGGTGGAATGTCTTCTGATGTGTGAACCAGATTGAAGCCACCAGAACAGGGACAGCCTGGTCCTTGGAAACAAGTGAAGCTTTCTGTCCAGTAACAGGATTGACTTGTCCCATGATGACAGAATGTCACGTTGCCCACCATTAGACTCAGGACTTTTGTGCAGCGAAGACTCGGACAGCTCCTGGACTGCAGCGCTCAAACCTGAGGCTGGAGTTTTTCCTGAGGAAGGAATACTTTTGGCCTAGGGAGTGCTCTGGAAAACTCCTAGATATTTCAAGAGGTAGGTCAGAGTCAGGATCCATCCAAATCACTAATCTATGGACAGTCAAGGGCACATTGTCCTCCAGAGGCCTTTGCCTAGGAGGTCATCCAGGTAGCTCAAAATTATCTCAAGAGCGTAAGAGGGCCAACACTGAGCCAGCACCTTGGTGTACACCGGAGGTGCAGGACAGGCTAAAAGTAACGGCCACAAACTGTTAGTACAGGTACCCTACCACAAAGCACAGGAAGCACTTAGGCCAGAAAGTCGTTTTTTTCAAATATAAATTTTATTGAAGATTTTGAAAAGAATAGAAAGGAATACCATGAGGTTATAGTACAACAGTGGTCAGATCCATTCTGACAAATATAACCATTATATACGTTTTAAGTAAAAGATTCTCATTCTATCTGCAGCGAAGATAACATACCACATAAAATTACATCCTTTAGCCCGTAAGCCAATCTTGGCAACCTATATAAAACCATGTAGTATTTCTATACTTCGTGATTAACATATTCCAATGGGCTGTTCGATTCTGCATAGCTCCAAAATATCTGGTGTGGATGGAAAACCATCGATTGACTGAATATTAGACCACTAATTGAAGAAGTCGGTATGTGAAACGGATAGAAAGAATAGAAGGGGTAAGGTGAGAGGGGGGGGGTTGTACTCAACACGAGCGTGATGGACCAAGCCAGGCTCCTGTCCTGTAACAAATCTACAGTAATGTGACTCTCAAGTATTTAGTAAGGTTTGTCCTTCATCGGACAAAATGAACATGTTTCAAGATAACCAGGTTTTGGAATGTTTGTCTTGGGCTGCGAGTACCAGATCTTCCATTTTTTTAATGTCCTCAACTCTGCGCAGCCACATCCCCACCGAGGGGGGTACATTTTGTTTCCACATAGCTGGAATACAGGATTTTGCTGCGTTGAGCAAGTGTCTAACCACTGATTTCTTGTATGATCTAGCTGGGCTTGGGGTGGCGTGCAACAGATAGATCGCAGGATCTCTCGGAGTTATGTGGTCTGTGAATTTCTTAAGAATCTTCTCAATTGTTATCCAAAAATTTTGTAATAGTGGGCAGGTCCAAAAAATATGCAGGAGTGTTTCTGTGTCTGCACAGCACCTCCAGCATCGGTCAGATGTGTTAGGAAAGAATTTATGTAGTAGTTGAGGTGTATAGTACCACCTAGTCAGAATTTTATAATTTGTCTCCTGTGTTTTTGTGCAGATGGATGACTTCAGGGAGCATTGAAGTATGTTTTGTTTTTGTGCCGCTGTAAAGTTACACTTTAGATCATGTTCCCATTTCTCCAGAAACAGCAGATCTGGTTGTTCTGCCGGTGAGTTAAGCAGAGAATATGTTTTGGACAGTGCCTGAGATAATGTACCTTCATTTCTGCAATATTCTTCTAGGGTTGTCAGGTCACGTTTAAAGTGTGTTGGGTCTGGCAGTGAGTGAATAAAATGATGCAAGCGAATCGCTTTCCAAAATGGCAGCTGAAAACCACCATTAACGTTTGTCAGTGATTGAATTGAAGTCCAGTGATCTCCATCTACATAGTATATTGCGCAATCTTTATCTGCCGTCCAGAGCATTTTATACTCTGAGTAGTCTAGTCCTGGTTCGAACGCTGGATTACCCAGAGTGGGAAACAGAGGGGACTGTCTGGATGTCAGTGAAGTGGTCTTCAGTATTATTGAGCCTACCAACAACATGGCGCCTATAAATCGGGTGTGAGGTCATGTCTCGGGGGAGTCGATTGTAGCACCAGACTGCCCCTTTTAGTGGGACACTTCCTTGGTTGCTTTCCACCTGGACCCATAATTTGGTTTGTTCATGTCTGTTCCAGTCAATGATCCTCCCTAAGTGTACTGCTTGATAATAGTGTTTTGCATCAGGGAGGGCAAGACCACCATAATGTTTCGGTAAAGTCATATAACGTCTTTGTAGTCTGGGTTTTGAATGTGACCATACAAATTTTATAAATAGGGAGTGTATTTGTTTGAAGTATATGGTAGGTATCTTAATTGGCAGAGCTTGGAATAGGTATAAAAATTTCGGGAGAATGCACATTTTGATTAAATTGCATCTCCTGAACCACGAATGTAGACCCTTGCCCTATTCTTCGAGCAGCTCTTTAGCTTTGGATAGCATTGGTGGGAAATTCAAATCAAACATGCGTTTTAAATCTCTAGGTATGTTTGTTCCTAAGTAGGTAAAATGACTGTCGGACCATTTAAAATTGAATTTAGTCTTCAAGGGGGACAGCTGTTCTGTCGTCATGTTAATGCCCATCGCTGTGGACTTGTCAAAATTAATTTTTAGATTAGATATGTTCCCATATCTCTTGAATTCTTTAATTAGATTTGGGAGGGATATGGTCGGATTGGTCAGGAGATCGTCTGCATATGCAGAAATCTTGTACTGCCTTTGATCTATAGTCATTCACGAGATATCAGGATTTCTGCATATCGTACTTAGAAAGGGTTCAAGTACCAGGGCAAAGAGAAGGGGTGACAATGGGCACCCCTGTCTGGTACCATTAGAGATGGTGAAAGGGTCAGACAAGACTCCATTAGCTTTGACCCGGGCTGTCGGTATGGAATAGACATTCGAGATCCAATGTAGTATGTGGCTACCTAGTCCGATGTGTTTGAGAACTGAAGTCATAAATTCCCAACTCACCCGGTCAAATGCTTTCTCAGCATCTGTGCTGAGAAAAGTGCATGGTGTTTTAGTCACAGTGGCTCTATGTATCAGGTTGAGTACTTTGGTGGTGTTGTCCCTAGCCTCACGTGTTGGGACAAAACCCACCTGGTCAAGGTGTATCAAGTCTGTCATGTGGTGGGATAGTCTGTTAGCTAATATTTTAGTGAGATGTTTGAGATCTATATCTAAGAGATATCGGCCTGTAGCTACCACAGGCAGATGGATCCTTCCCCTCCTTGGGTATGAGGGAGATGTGAGCACTTAAGGTGTCTCTCTGTAGATGACCACCGTCTGTAAGATTGTTAAATAGTTTTAACATGTATGGGCCTAAGATCAGTAGGAGTGTCTGATAGTATTGGAGAGTCAGTCCGTCTGGTCCAGAGTATGGTTTCATACTCTTAATAGCGCATTGCAGTTCTATCATTGTGATGGGTTCTTCTAGTGCAGCTGCATTTTCCTCTGAGAGTTTGGGAAGATTAGATAGTGTAAGGTAGTCCCCTACTGTGGTGTCATTGGTATGTGGTTTCGGGAGGTTGTATAAGAGGAGTAAAAAGTTCTGAATTCATTGGCGATTTGTGTGGGTAAAACCTTCTTCTGTCCTGACGATGTAATGATTTGGGGGATATATGCACGGAGTCTCTGTTGTCTAACTGCTCTCGCAAGGAGTTTTCCACATTTATTCCCCGACTCGTATGTGAGTTTCCTACATGATTGTAATGCTGCTTTTGCCTGATAGTGTAGTAAATCAACCGTCTGCCTACGCAAAGTTAGAAGTTCTGTTTCTAGTGTTAATGTCGGGTTTCTTTTATGTGTTTTTTCCAGGTCATGAGTTTTCTGTAAAAGCAACAATAGTTGTTTTTCCCGTTCCTTTTTAATATGTGCTCCATGTTTAATCAGGACCCCTCTAATCAGAGTCTTATGGGCTTCCCACAGTATTGGTTAAGCTCTTTTGTGACATCAGACAGTACTGAGGGATTCTGCAATAAACTTTCATTCAATTGCCAAAATTTCATTTTAGTCATCTTAGTCTGCGAGAGGGAGTATCTTAAGGTAATGGGTTCGTGGTCTGACCAGGTGACGGTATCTATGGTAACTGCACCCGCCTCCTCCAGTTGGTTATGTGGTAGTAGGAAAAAGTCAATGCGTGAGTATGATTTGTGTGGGGACGAGAAGAATGTGTAGTCCTTCTCCCCTGCATGCAAAAGTCTCGACACGTCTATCAGTCTGGCCTCATGGAGCGCCCGACTGATGCTTTTATGTAGACCCGCACGCAATGAAGAGGTTCCAGCTGATGTATCTACTGCCGGATTCAGGGGGATATTAAAATCGCCGCCTAGTATCAGCTGTCCTTCAGCGAAGTTCATCAGATCGTTCAACGTTTTATGTATGAAAATATCTTGTCTATCATTTGGAGCATAGACTGTAGCTAAAGTCACCAACACATCGCCTATCAGCCCTTTGAGGAACACATACCTCCCTTCTGTGTCAATTCTAGTGTCCCGGCAAGTCCAGGGTATCTTCCCTGCAAGGAGTATAGAAACTCCTTTGGATTTAGCAGAGGGATTGGTGGCATGATATGTGAGGTTTGTACCGGTTTTTCAGGCACATCGGTGCACCAGTTTTAAAGTGGGTTTCCTGAATGAACGCTATGTCTGCTTTAGTTCTTTTAAGATCATTCAGGAGCATGCGCCGTTTCTCAGGTACATTCAACCCCTTAGCGTTCAACGAGAAAATAGTGATTTGGTCCATCACGCTCGTGCCAAAAGATAAAGATTTGTTTGGGAGGGGGGGGGGGGGAATGGGGAAAAAGAGGAAGAACTTAGTATAGGAAATTAAGGCTGAAAGAATAAAGTTTAAAGGGAAAGAAAAGAGAGGGGAAAGAGCAGAAGAAACTCAAGAAATAGAGTGAACAATCAACACTATGAATGGTCCTTTCTAGTATTAATTGTCGATAGACAATTATGTGCAATTATATGCAATGAAACGCACTCCAGTTATCACCAGGAAGGTGCTTCGGCCTAGTGGGGATGAGGTTAGACTATGACCAGGGGAGCCAACCCCGATCCACCCCCTCCCACCCACCCTTAGGTATAATGTAGGCATGAAGCATAGTAAACACATAAAACCTAGCAAAAAATTAGATGAAACAACAGATAACATCCCATATATGTCCCATGAACAGTTTACCCCAACTCCAGTGCTTAGAACCTAACTCACTTAACTAAGATCCTCAAACTGGCCCATCCTAGTTCAACATGGGTATTGTTCCCGTCCTCCCCCAAACTCGCCCAGCCTTAATAGAAGCAGGTATACATTGTCTCTAACTGCCAACAATACGTGGAGACGTGTACCCAATCCTAAAAAAATATTCTCATCTATTTTGGCACATCACGGGGAGATGACCCCACAGTCCACAGGGCAAACCGTTGAGTGATTTGTAGAACACACTAATGTCCTCTGATGGGTTTCCCAATCTGATAGATGGATATTGGGTGAGGGTGTTTCTGTTCCATAAAGAGGATCAAAAAGTCAGGTTATGATACATTGACAAATCTTGCCCAATTCCTCCCTACAAATCGCATTTTAGCAGCCAGTCCAGAATTGGCACAGAGCTTAGTGTCCCAAATGTTCCCTTCCAATCAGGCATGTTGTCTTCTCATTATTGCTGTCCAGTAGGTCTAGCACTCCAGGGTAAGCAACCTGCTTGGGTCCTGTCTGTCCTGGCACAGCTACAGGCAGTTTATAGATGAATCCGCCCAAAATGTGCCCTGTCTCCCATTTTCGTAAGGATGAATGGTGTATAAGTGCGTATGGGTTGTCTTCAACATATGACCACACCAAGGGTTCACGTCAGACATCCATCACACTAGGTAAGGAGACTTCGTGGGTAAATGCACGTAAGTGGGCACCCCTGATCCCTGCCTGTAGGAGTGCAATGGGTAAATCCCTCTTCCCTTCTATAACTCACCCCAAGAGCAACTTTACCAACATACCTAGACCCCAAGAAGTAATGAGGCAGGAAAGTCATTGTCTCGTGTGGTTCACAAGAGGGGGGAGGGCGGTCGTCATCTCCAACAAGGTGTCAGGAGGGCTCAACAGGGGGAACACTGAAATTGAGATATCAAGAAGTGCACTGGATAATAAAACGTGTGAAGTAGTGTACAAAATCTCACCACAATGACGGCCATTATTAGGCCTCCCTGGCTTCTTCTGGCGAGGTGATGCGGGATCTGTGTCGACTCCGTTGTGGTCTCGGCGAGCGTGGTCTCCGATGATTTGACCCACCTAAACGATGAGTGAATCTTGTAATCAGTTGGAGCCAATCTGGAACATTCACTGGGTTTCCAAGAAATCAAACAGTGCAGGGAGCTCTGCAGGGGATCGCAGGATGAAAAATTGTGATTGCTTCTTGAAAGTCACCGCTATGGGAAAACCCCAACGATAAGTGATGCCAGCATGTTGAGCAAGCTCAAGCACTGGTTTCAGCATTGCTCTGAGCTGCAAGCTGGCTCTGGAAAGATCCAGCATAATCTGGATAGTTGCTCCATCAAATTCCACCTCTCTCATCTCCCGAGCTTTCCTCAGAATGATTTCTTTATGTACATACTGGTGTATCCTGCAGATCACGTCTCTTGGGCGATTCGGATCAGTCGATCGCGGGTCCCAGGGCCCTATGGATCTGATCGAATGACAGTGTGGCTGGGAAGTCATTCCTTGCTATATCCCTGGATATGGCTATAGCAGTAGCTGTTAGGTCCTCAGAACCAGTGGCTTCAGGCAGACCCCTAATCGTAGGTTGTTCCTCCTGCTGCGGTCCTCCATCTCTTCTAACTGTAGTTGCTGGGCTAATACTGACATAGCCTGAGTGGCCTGAGTGTCCTCCATTTGCTTTAATCGCTGTGCTAGATCCGTCACAGTAGCTTCCCCTGTTCCCATGCGCTCTGACAGAGCAGTAATATCTGTACGCACCGCTGCTATGTCCCTGTGGTGAGAGGCTTCCAGTCTGCTGGCTAGTGATTTAAAGTCAGCTCTGGTCGGCAAGGCCTGCAGCAGTGCTCTTAGCTCCCCATCTGCGTGCAGGGTAAAAAGTACAATGTGTGGGTCCTGCATTTCTTGAGAGCCGTCCCGGAACAGCACAGGGGTAGCAATGTTTCTGTCTAAGATACAGGGGGCCATGGATGGTGTCAGGGAGCAGCGCTGTGCTGTACTCACTTGGAGCGGGGATGAGTCCTGAGAGCCAGGGAAGTACTGTCGGATGGCTCCAGTCTGTGGCGTTTTCTGCTGTGCTTTGGGAGATGCTTTCTTATGCTGTCTGTTGCTCTTCCCTCTGCGTCTCCCAGCAGAGTACATGCCGCTATTTACTGATGATTTTACAGAATAAAGGGCAGGATAGGCCGGGATGGACCGGGAGCTCCTCAGAAGTACGTCTTTACACGGCCATGTCCAGACCACGCCCTGGCCAGAAAGTCTTCTTGATGTAGATGGGCAATAACTGACCTGACTGATTACATCCAGAACTTGTGGACACAAATACAAGCATTTAACGCTTTGAGGTCCATAATAAGGCAAATGTCTTTGTTGGGCTTGAGAACAGTGATGACCCCTTCCTCCAAGAGACCAGAAAACACACAATGGAGATCGTCCAGGTGCTGTGGAGACACCAGAACATTGGAGGTGAGAAAGCAGGGAACGAAAGCTTGTAACTATGGAACACCACCTCCTGCACCCAAGCATCAGAAATTTAATTCTGGAACATAAAGGGCTTTCTCCAAACTGTTGCCACAAAGTTTTTTTTGTTTTGTGTATCATTGACAATACTCCTTACTGGAAACACCTAAACTCAATAGTTTTGCAATATAGTGTAGTTTTAAAATTTGCCTAGAGTTAAAGTGGGAGTAAACTTCCATGCATGACTTACCTATAGGTACAGTAAACATCTACTAAACATGCACCATTTATGAGATATCTACTTTTGATGCAGCTGGTGATGTCACCGGTGGTATGTATGCCGTATGGCAGTCCTGTGCCCGCATGCGTGGGAATGATGTCATCGTGGCTCTGGCCACTTACACAGCCGAAGTCCGTGAACCCGGTAGGAAGACCAGGTGAAGATGGAAGTGCCTTCAGCGGTTACAGCTTAGCGCTGGAGGGCTTAGTTCTAAGGTAAGTTTCACAGTATGGGATGCATACTAGCACATTATAGCACTGCTTTGCAGGATTTAAAAAGAAAAAAAAGTGGTTTACTTCCGCTTTAAGCTTGAATTACATACATTTGATTACCAATTGGGATAATATTAACCCTTATGCCGCGTACACACGGTCGGACTTTTCAGCTACAAAAGTCCAACAGCCCGTCCGACAGACTTTCGACGGACTTTTGGCGGACTTTCAACAGACTTTCTAACGACCGGACTTGCCTACACACGATCACACCAAAGTCTGACGGATTCGTACGTGATGACTTACACAGGACTAAAATAAGGAAGTTGATAGCCAGTAGCCAATAGCTGCCCTAGCGTGGGTTTTTGTCCATCGGACTAGCATACAGACGAGTGGATTTCTGGGTCTGGCGGAGTTACGACGTAAAGATTTGAAGTATGTTCCAAATCTAAAGTCCATCAGATTTGTGACTGGAAAAGTCCGCTGAAGGTCTGGTGAAGCCCACACACGATCAGATTGTCCGCCGGATTTGGTCCATCGGACAAGTCCGGTTGAAAAGTCCGACCGTGTGTACGCGGCATTAGAGTCATTCCTAAAGATATCAGAGGTCCATATGTATTGTGACCTAAAATCTTAACCTCACTCTTGCAATACCCAAAGCCTGATAATTCAGTAGTAGAGAGGATGGGAACTGATTCCATATATATTTGGGGTAGACTCTACATTTGCAGAGTGGCAGTAACATGTACTTCCTGCAATAAATACAAAGGTGTTAGACTGATTCTCACAATAAGATAATCAGTTGATTTCTACCCTGCTGTGAAGATTTTTTTATAAGAGATTATCCGTTACAAAGTCATACTGTAAACTTTAAGAAAAGACCTACCCTGAGCGATTTAAAAAAAAATTGCTATGATACATGTGGGGATCAGGGGTCGATTCACATACAATTAAACCCTCTGGCACCTGCTGTACTTTTTCGTACAAGCTGGGGAATCCACCTTCCATGCTGGGAGATCCAAAGTCATTTGCCGTTGGAATTTGTTTTACTCTGTAATTACATGCCAGGCTATGGTAACAAGGGTTCAGTGGAGCGAGAGGATAGATAGGAACCGACAGTGAAGAGGGGAACAGGATAGCTGCAGGGGGGAGGAACATCAGTGGCTCAGACTGAATGCTGGTGGCTAATGCAGACGTTAGCCTGAGCTCTTGTCATAGTGGGTGGTCAGTGTAGGCAGCCAAACCAGCCACCCCCCTGGAACAGAGCACAGACAGCGATCATAGAGTAAGTGGGGCGTGAACAAGGTCTGATCAGCCAACTCCTGGAAAAATGCTCTTTTTCTTTAACTCCAGCCTGTGCACTTATTAACCTTTTTATTATGCACACACAACTAAATGCCATCACATAAGAGAGAAACATTTTGCTTCTGGCAGAGTACAACTAATGAAGACCGGGTACAAAACAACATGCTAACGCCAAAGCACACATTTTAAACCCTCACCACAAGAGAGCGAACCTAAGAAAGAAAACCCGACAAGACGGTATACTGCTCAGACGTACAGACAAATGAACACAGGCGGAAATAGTTCAGCATTGCCCCTGTCTCCCTAAGCCCTGGTTCACATCAATGTGATTTGTCATGCAATTTGACAGGTTCAAAATTGCATGACAAGTCGCACCCCATTTGCTGCGATGAGCCGTTCAAATCATTGCGACTGAAGTTGAAACAACTTTGAAAAAGGTTCCTGTGCGACTTTTCTGCGATTTCATTGCCACTTGCATTGACTTCCGTTAAATTAAGTCGTAAGCTGCAATGAAATTGCACATCAAATCGCACTGAACAGTGGCTGAAGTAGTGCAATTCCAAAGCTGCACTGGTGTGAACCAGATTATACTAACTTCTGAATAGCACTATAACAAGGTTTCTAATTTATCTGCAGTATTGTGGGAAGTGATATTTTCCAACACACAGCCACCATGTCCAGTAAGCCATATGGAAGCACACTGCCGCCTGTATTTTTGCTGCCATCATGTATTAATAGGTTAACCATTAACCACTTTAGCCCCGGAAAATTTTCCCCTCTCCTTGACCAGAGCATTTTTTTGTGGTCGTGCAATGTTGTACCCGAATAAAATTGATGTCCTTTTTTCCCCACAAATAGAGCTTTCTTTTGGTGGTATTTGATCACCTCTGTGGTTTTGATTTTTGCGCTATAAACAAAAAAAGAGCGCCGATTTTGACAAAAAAGCAATAGTTTTTACTTTTTGCTATAATAAATATCCCCCAAAAATATATAAAAAAAAAACAAACACACACATTTTTTCCTCAGTTTAGGCCGATATGTATTCTTCTGCATATTTTTAGTAAAAAAAAAAAAAATAATCGCAATAAGCGTATATTGATTGGTTTGTGCAAAAGTTATAGCATCTGCAAAATAGGGGATAGTTTTATGCCATTTTTATTATTATTTTTTTTATATTAGTAATGGCGGCGATCTGCGATTTTTATCGTGACTGCGACATTATGGAGGACACATCGGACACTTTTGACACCATTGTCATTTATACAGCGATCAGTGCTATAAAAATGCACCGATTACTGTGTAAATGACACTGGCAGGAAAGGGGTTAAACACTAGGGGGCGGTCAAGAGGTTAAGTGTGTCCTAGGGAGTGATTCTAATTGTGGGGGGGGGGGGCTACCTAGGACATGACAGCGATCACTGCTCCCGATGACAAGGAGCAATAGATCTCTGTCTTGTCACTAGGCAAAACGGGTAGATGCCTTGTTTACCTCTCCACACCGCAGTCGTGGGCTGCTGGCGAACATCAGTACTGAAGACTTACAAAGCCATTGACAACTCTGCCCCCAGCTACATCACTAACCTAGTCTCAAAATATCAACCTAATCGTTCTCCTCATTCTTCTCAAGACCTCCTGCTTTCTAGCTCTCTCATCACCTCCTCTCATGCTCGCCTGCAGGACTTTTTCAGAGCTTCTCCAATCCTATGGAACTCCTTACCCCAATCTGTCCGATTATCTCTTACTCCTACCTATTAGCTTTTAGACGATCCCTGAAAATCTTTTTCTCTTCAGAGAAGCCTATCCTACCCACACCAGCAGCTGCATTTTCATCTTCTCCATCAGCTCATCCCCACAGCTATTACCTTTTTTTCCACTTGACCCTCCCTTCTAGATTGTAAGCTTTAACGAGCAGGGCCCTCTGATCCCTCCTGTATTGAATTGTATTGTAAATGTACTGTCTGCCCCATGTGGTAAAACACTGCGCAAAATGTTGGCGCTATATAAATCCTGTATAATAATAATAATATTAAATGATCAGATGTGCTACAGGTGGGGTTTGGAGACTGGAGTCCTGCTGTAGGAGACCGTCAGAAACTGGAGACATGTTACATGAAACTGCTAGAGATCTCTGCTATTACAGCCCCATTACAAATCAAAGCTCCCACCGATGACTGCTTGGGTCTGGGGGCCTCACTGTAAACAAAAGGGCCACTGGTTGGGCACCAAGGCCCAAGATAAGCACTTGACCCATGCATGGGAAAAGGTTTGGAGGGTGGGAGTAGGTGCACTGTATGGCTAGGAGTGGGGCTTTAATAACATTGAAAATGACACTTACATGTTCTAGCGAATATATGATATTTTAGTGATTTTGTTTACGCAGAGAGTTTAACCTTTCAGCCAGCCTATTTTTCATGGAGTCCTTTGTTTTCATAATGAACATGTGCATTTATACAAAGCCCAGGCTGAACTCACCAATATTACTCCAAGCTGCTGTTGGTCTATGCTTCACATATTAATCTTCACCGTCTGAGTTGCCTTTCAACTGGTTACCATATAAGGAGAAAGGAGCACATTTTTCTTCCGCAAAGGTCTCTGCTTTGGTTGAAGCCTAAGAGAAAATGTGAGGCAGAAGTTAAATGCGTTGACTAACAGGAAAAAAAAAAATAGAAAATAATAATAATTCAAAAATTCTAAACTTTGAAGCTCTTATTATGTACAAACATTGGCCCTAATATATTATTTAGTGTCATTTGCTTTAAGGACACAAGTATTTAAGATCACAGAGGTTTCTTAAGTTTTCTTCCACAAGTCCTCCATTTATATGCAGCATAGAAGCCTAGATGTCTTATACATTTTGTACAAAATAAATGACATCAAGGGAACAGAGAAAAGCTGGAACTCTGCTGTTATGGCACATTCATGAATACTCTGCTGTAGTCATTGCATGGATTGCACATCAAAGTGGTCCTTTCAAAATCAAACACCTCTGGGCATTTGTTTTTCAAGCAAACTTACACCTGTATACTCAACTCCAGGTAGGTAGCTAAAATCCGAGTTGAAATGTGTGTGTATATATATATATATATATATATATATATATATATATATATATATATATATATATATTATATATATATATATATATAAATAAAAAAATAAAAATAAATAAAATTGTCTTATGTACTTAACTGATAATCTGAAGCAGCCAGGTTTGTGATCCAGGCACTCCTGCCAGACAGCATAGCTCTCCTTTGCAGTCTGCCAACTGGATGGTGAAGGACCAGCAGCACACTGTTGAAGTCATCCTCCTGCTCTTTACTCCTGTCAGCACATGCTCATTGCAGCTGAACCGGAATGGTTCCTCATTTCTGTCCCTCCCTTCCATAGTTTATATGCTTCAGAGGAACATAGACAAGAAATAATATAAGATATAAGAAATATTCTTTTTTTTTTTATTGAAAAAAAAACACATTTGAAGTTTTTTTTACACACACATACATATCTACACATTTTTTTTTTTTAATATTGTGAAATATAATGTTACGCCAAATAAATTGATACCCAACATGTCACGCTTCAAAATTGCGCCCGCTCGTGGAATGGCGTCAAACCTTTACCCTCAAAAATCTCCATAGGCGACGTTTAAAAAATTCTACAGGTTGCATATTTTGTGGTACAGAGAAGATCTAGGGCTAGAATTATTGCTCTCGCTCTACCGGTCGCGGCGATACCTCACATGTGTGGTTTGACCACCGTTTTTATATGCGGGCGCTACTCGCGTATGCGTTCGCTTCTGCGCACGAGCTCGTTTTTAAAATTTTTTATTTTTATTATTTATTTTACAATATTTTATTTATTTTTACACTGTTTACAAAAAAAAAAATTGTGTCACTTTTATTCCTATTACAAGGAATGTAAACATCCCTTGTAATAGAAAAAAAGCATGACAGGACCTCTTAAATATGAGATCTGGGGTCAAAAAGACCTCAGATCTCATATTTACACTAAAATGCAATAATAAAAAAAAAAAAAAAAGTCATTTAAAAAAATGACATTTGAAAAAATGTGCCTTTAAGAGGCGTGGACGGAAGTGACGTTTTGACGTCGCTTCCACCCAGCAGTGTCATGGAGACGAGTGGGCGCCATCTTAGCCTCACTCGTCTCCAGACACAGGACGGAGACAGATGCGATCACCTCCCCCACTACCGACGGAGAGGGGGGCCCCTCTCCTGCCACCGATAAAAGTGATCTCGCGGCGAATCCGCCGCAGGGACCACTTTTATCTGAAAGCCGGCCGCCGCACGAAAACGGGGATACCGGGGTTATGGCAGCTGGCTGCTGCCATAACAACGATATCCCCGTTCAAAGTTTGGACGTACATCGTCGTGCGGCGGTCAGTAAGTGGTTAAAGCATGTTAAACCGCATAGTGCTTGTGTGGAGTCATTCCTCTGTATGCTGTAAAATACCTGGTTGATCCTACCTGTTTATGTGTCTCCCTATGTAAACTGACCATGGTAAACATGGCCGCTAATCCATAAGCTATGATAAGCTATGATTAAGCACTGACTACAGTGTGAAACGCGTTAGCTTTCCTGCATTTTTCTGCTGTGGCACGTATCTTTGATGGCTTTTATTTAATAAAGGCAACATATCAGTTTGAGTGCGGCTGTCCAGGACTTTCTCTAATTACTTCATTGTACAAGCATTGTCAGCACCTGTTGCTTCCAGCATGGAAGAGATGTTTGCTTTCGATCGGCCTTCCTAGAGCGGTGATAATTCTCTCTTTCTGCTGATCCATAATACTGTGGTCAGTTTACGTGTCTCAGTCATCCCGCAGTCTCCCCCTCTCCTCCGACCTGCCTGTCAGTTCCTGTGTGTGAGCTGAAAAAAGCCCAAAAAAACTGCCCCTCCCACCACTACCCCATGCAGTAGTAACGTTACTGATCTGAATTCCTGCCAGCCCCTCTGTAATAATAACATTTACTTCAGTGTATGTGTGTTTTTTGACTTGACCGCCCAGCTGATGTTAGAGGAAATTCTCAGCCACCCCAATGTAAGTCCTTAGATCGGGAGAGGAGAGCGGAGGGTGGTCACTTTTGAAAAAAATGGGAAAATATTATAGCCAATAAAAAAAAAAATATATATATATATATATATATATATATATATATATATATATATATAAAATAAGAATAAGAATACTATAGTTTAAACAATTGCTACACAAGCCATGTTGTAACTGAATGTTAAATGACCTTTCCATTTCAATGTGCAGTACTGTAATATTATATAAAATTCAATGTATTCTGTACACAGTTGGTATATAGAACGCCTTAAAAAAAAATGTAATTTCCTGCTTGCGTGATTGGTTCACTGATTTTCCCAAAAGTCTGCACTAAGGCCCCTTTCACACTGGGGCGGTGGGGGCGTCGGCGGTACAACAGCGCTATTTTTAGCGCTGCTGTACCGTCGTTCTTGCAGCGGTATTCGGCCGCTAGCGGTGCGGTTTTAACCCCCGCTGGCGGCCGAAAAAGGGTTAAAATCCCTCGTACAGCGCGGCTATAGCCGCGGTATAGCCGCGCTGTCCCATTGATTTCAATGGGCAGGAGCGGTGAAGGAGCGGTGAATACACCGCTCCTTCACCGCTCCAAAAAAGCGGTTTGCAGGACTTTTTTCACCGTCCTGCCTGCGCACCGCTTCAGTGTGAAAGCCCTCGGGCTTTCACACTGAACACACAGCGGAGGCTGTTTAGGGGCGGTTTGCAGGCGGTATTTTTAGCGCAATAACGCCTGCAAACCGCCCCAGTGTGAAAGGGGTCTAAGATACAGGTCAGATTTTAGGTACCACGTGTAAGAAAAATGCAAGGTTAATGAGATACTCCCCAAGGGTTAAACCACTTCTAAAAAGGAAGGCAGACACGGCATTGGAACACAGAAAGTGCATCAGCCGATTTCAATGAGCCAGACCCTCCCATTCAAAATGAGAATGGTGAAAAAAAAAAAAAAGCGTGGTTTCTTCAGAGTAACCCAAGGTAGAAATCTGCTACAAAGTTTTGTTAAAATCCCTGCAATGTACATGGATCACCCAGAAGGGAATGCCTTTTTTTCTCAATAAAAGTGGAGTTCCTCTTTAAGTTCGAACACAGCATCCTGGAAGGTGGTCACACTCTTCCTCCATATGCAGAACACTGGGTACTTCACATGGGCTAAGAGCGAGAGTTTGGTGGATGTTATTTTTCAAGAGACTCCATCATGTGCACTGTCTAAGTAACAGAGTGTCTACTATAGCATGCCTTATCTAGGAGTATACCAATGTACGCACTTTTCCTTTTCTTACCTTTTTGTCCACAGTGGCTTAAATGGCACAAGAGTAGCACTGTACAAGAGTGAACACAGAAATAGGTTTAATAGTACATTGCATTCATGTTAACTTACCTGAACACCACAGCCTGATAAATCCAATGGTGCTTCTGAGGTCCCTTTCACCTGGCTGCCCCTCTAACAAAATCCCTGCAGCTCAGTATCCTTAGTTTCCAAATAGCCCTGAATTGGTTTGAAGTCAGGCCAAGTGTGTCTCTGGATAAAGCATGACTGACTCAACTGGAATCTTCCAGCACACAGTTTTGAGCACAAGATGGAGGTTGCACAATTATGTGATAAGACGACGCCGACCTACACAGCAGTCCTGTGAACAGCCCATTGAATCTGTATCTTCTAAAATGCAGATTTACATTGGTACATTGAGGAGATGTTGGGATAAGCACATGCATCAGCAGCTTGCTGAAAATCATACCAAATAAAGTATAAATGCATTATGGGGATTACATAAGCCAAAACTTCATTTTTTTTTCCCCTATGACTTTTTGTTTCTGTGACAATGGTCACCAAGACAAAGAGGGTGGGGGGGGGGGGGGGGGATAAATACTAAAACCCCGACAGACGTTCTAATCCTTCCTCAGTCTATGCAAGTTGAAAATGTTTTTGTGAGATTCTGGTGTAAACTCTGAGGACTCATCAAACCATGTCTTTATGGAGCTGGCTTTGTAGATAGGGACACAGTCATGCTGGAACAGAGAAGGGGTTCCCCCAAAATGTTGAAACAAAAGGTTGCAACAGTCTAAAATGTCTTTGTATTCTGTAGTAGGACTAGTACCCTTCACTGCAAACATCTGATCCTGATGGAGCGTCAGCCTTTTTTTAATCCATATAGCAGTATCGACTGCCATTGCTGATTTCGCCTACTTAAAAAAAAAAAAAAACCTATCTACCTGCAGTCATCCTGATCCAAGAATTGTAATACTTTAAGTAATTTACCTGGTTCCATACAAGTTATCAACTTATCCAGGTTACAGAATGATTTTAAAAACTTGTCATAGCATTTCTTAAAGTGTAAGAAAATCCAAAACTATAAGTAGTCTTAAAAATTGTCCTACCCCATTCTTCCTAACTAACCTGTATAGAAAAAACAAAACAAACAAAAAAATTACCTACTTATCTATTGTTGATCCGCTCACGTCCAGTCCCAAGATCCTGCCGCTCTAAAAGGAGCACTCAACAAGAGCTCTGAATTCTGGGAGCCATGACATCACTCATAGGCTCCCATGGGCCAGCCGCTTTCCATGTTACCTCCTGTCTCCTGCAGAAGCTGCTGGGGAGCCAGAGCGGATTAGAAATAGATAAGTACATAAATCTTTTTTTTTTTTTTTTTACACAGGATAGGTATGAGGAAGAAGGGAACATTTAAAAAAAAAAAAAAATCGTTATAGTTAGGCTTTCTTCTACAGCAGGACTCAGCCCCGCCCCCCACATCACTGGATTTGATTGACAGCAGTGGGAGCCAATGGCTGCGCTGCTATCACTCTATTCAATCAGGACCCAGACATGGGCTGGAGCTGGTGTGCTCATCCCCATCGCTGAAAAGACCAGGTTCAGGTAAGTAAAAGGGGGGCTCTGTGGGGGGGGGGCAGCTGCATCACAAGAGGTTTTTCACCTCAATGCATTAAGGTGAAAAACCACCAAGGTTTAGAACCCCTTTGAAAGAAAAAAGTTTTGCCTATAGTTTTACTTTATTTTGGATGGAGTAAGGGAGGTTTATGACCCCTGTAAGGTTTATTTTTGTCATCTTTGTCCCATTTCAGAGATTTTCCTTCACTTCCTGTTTTGACTATGGGACAGGAGGTAAGAAAAAATCCCTGCAAAAAAAGGGAATCTCTTGGGGACCCCCAGGTAACCAGAACTAGTGTCCCCATTGGAAGATTTCTCCTCTATTACTTTCTGGGGACAACCCAAAATTTGGGATTTTCTTTTACTTTCACTTTCAATAATATACAGGACAAAGGGTGAATCTCCCTAAAGGGGACACTGACAGCAAAAAAAAAAAAAAAATAAAAAATAACAGGGGTCTAATCCATCTCTACTCTATCCAAAACTAGTTTTGCTTTTAGTTATACTTTAAATATCGGTAAATAGTTGCTGCTTTGTGGTTTTATATTAAATACCCACCAAAAAGAGATCTCTAAAACTGCAACATGCCAAAAACTAGGTCCACTGCAAAACATTAAGAATCATCTTCTTTCTAAAAAGCAGAATGGGTCTTTGGCCAATTGCAGAGCTGCCGGGGCAACCAGCTATGTCCAGCCTTCTCAATTAGCAAAAAAGAGATGGCACTTGAAGGGTCCAAACCCCCATCGGGTCTTTAAAGCTTTCTGAGATTATGGAAAGAAAACTTTCAAGGCCCACTCTGGTGGGTTCAAAAAAAAAAAAAAAAAACTGGATTGAGTTCCCTTTAAAGCCAAAACATTATTCTTGTGTTTAGCCCTAAGAGGCCCTCCAATTATCCTACACTATTTTTAGACTTCCAGCATTTCAAAATGATAAATGTTAAAGCTTTCACTGGTCACAACTTGAAAGAGAATGTTTCTCTCCATTTTATTTCAAATTTAAGAAAATGCACTTTAATTGATCTTGGTTCCAAAACACTAGACGGAAATTAGATTCATATGCAACATATTCTATATAAAAATAAACACACAGAGATTTACCAAAGAAATGAAATAAGAAGCAGTACAGGAAGGAAATGTGTGTTTAGTAAGCGGACATTCCAATACATCAGATCACATAGTAAACCAGAAAGTCTTTCCCTGCAGATCTTTTCATTTTTTCCGGTAGTAGCTTAGCCAGAACTGTTGGGATGATATCAATATATTTTTAAAATTCCGCTACACCAAGCTGAATCATAATCCTCCGCAGGTGACTACTTACCTCCTCTGACTGGGTCTACAGATGTACAGATCTCACCACTGTAGAGCACAAAAGATATTTTATACATAATACACACACAAAAAAAAAAAAAAAAGTAAATTGTCCTTCCAATTTTTCTGACTGGCCATTTAAACTACTGGCTAGGGTGGATATAAATCAATGATTTAAAAAAACAAAAACAAAAAAAAAAAACAAAAAAAAAAACAAAATCAGATTTTTTTTCATTTAAAATCGATTTTTTGGATTTTTATCAAATTTATTTTAATAAAATGCTTTTGGAGTAAAAATCTATCTAAAGATAGTTTTCTATGTAAGATACATTAGTAATTTAGTTTATTCAGCATGAAATGGAGCTTAGATATGTAGCATGAGGCTGTATATTCTGAAATATTTACATTTTTAGTAAACTCATTCAATGAATCCAAGCTCTGCAAGCTGAGATAACATGCACTGCATTGATGCATTCACACAATTTCACAGTAACCATGCGATAAAACAAAGTTCAGAAATATTCCTTTATCCCATTGTTTTGCAAATCTATGTACACTACAAACTGTATGATTGAATTGCTTCCAATATCGCTGTTTTACTAACCTGACAGTTTATTATTCTAAATAGGAAACCTTCATTTTGTTTGCAAATACTAAAGATTCTAACTACTACTAAGAATAAGTCCTTACATTTAAAGAGCACCTGTCATTTCAGATCCATCATGGCAGCCACTGTTTAGCGGGCATCCACTCACCTGCTGCCGCCATGTCCCTCACCTTGTTGTGTCACTGCCGCATCACCAGCCGTCCCATTAAAGTGAATGGGACTGTCGGTGAGTCAACAGCGGGTCAGAGGAGGAGCTGCTGCAGTTGCTCTTTAAAAATGATTTAAAGTTGATTTAAATCAAGCTATTTTACTATTGATTTAAATCATGATTTAAAATCGACTTCATTTAAATCAAATCCACCCTGCTACTGGCTGCCACATTCAGGGGAAATATACACCAAAATAATCCAGTTCATTTTGCATACATCAAACATGCCTTGGTTATTCAACCAATTTGTTCTCCTGTTAAGCTGTATTTACCTTTAGCTAAAAAACTTTTTTTTTTTTTTATCAAACAATATATCCTTTCAGGAAATGCATACATGCAGCCACCCTCTCAATGTATATATTTCAATGTTACACCCTTTCCTGAACTCGCATATACATACACAAAATACAGACACAAATATAGATTTGTGCTTCTCTTAACAATAATTCATTTCTGCAAAAACAGGCTTGTACCCCTTTGGTGTCAAATCAGTATTTTATTATTTATAAAAGAAAAAAAAAAAAAAGTCAGATCCATTGTTTGATCTGACCTAGTAATACTTTTGGCAATGAACAACAAAAGAAGAAGAATACACAGCAATAGAATAAACATGGAAGATGCATTATCTGTAGAGTTTTATAAAAGACAGGTAAAGTTGGGTCATACTTTATACATGCAAACAACCATAGTTATTTTTCTACATTTTCAGTGCTCTGAGAAGACGTTACAAAAAATAAATAAATAATGCATAGAAGAAGTTTGATTCAAATAAAACAATAAGGCCCCTATATGCATGAACACCAAAAGGGAGCTTGGTATCTTTTTTTTTTTTTTTTTTTTTTACCAAGCCAAATGTTGCATGTATGGCATATACGCACCAGGCCGTAGTGTTTGCTTACCGGATGATAGGTAGTCATGGGAAATGTATCATTTAGCTGAGTATATGCTTTTAGTCGCTGGGGCAGAGGCTCAGATATGCCTGGCAAGCACCCTGCAGCAACCACTGCTTAAAGAAGCCCTAACAGTTGATTATACAATTCAGGGCCACTGGTAATGAGACCTCTGCTCTTCAGTCTGCAGAGCTGCTGTAGCCATCACAAGGGGCTTCCACTCTCCCTGTTGGATATATATTTTGACTATATAACATGATGAATGCAGCTGAGAGAGTTAGAGCAGATCTTACCACTGGAATTCTAAGGGGACATAAAAAAATTAAGGGTTTATCTAGCCCAATAAACTTAACTGAAATATTTCTGGGTGAATTGACCCTTTATCTATCATGTAGCTGCTCATTTCTGGTTAATTCACTGTCAGCAGTCATTTCTATAAAGCACATGCCAAGCAGTGCCAAGAGCAAGACCATAAACAGAGGGGTGGGACTGGTGTCCCTATAGACTTTTGGGATGTCCAAAAGCAGTCCAACAGAAGAGTGGTCAAAACACCAATAGGCCTACTAAAAAAAAAAAAAAAAAAATAATATGGGGACTGATAACAGCTTGAAGAGTTGCCTGAGGGACCTTGCGCCCAAAGCTGGCATCGACCAAAGGCTAAACTTCCATCTGGTAGAACTTAAAAAACATGTTAACAGAAGACCAGGTGGCAGCTTTGCAAATCTAAGAAACAATTCTCTAACGCCTAAAAGCCCAAGAAGCACTTATAAATCTAGAAGAGTGTATCTTGACAAGGGTGCTACCCAATCCTTAAGACCACAGGCTTGAACAATAATGTGTCTGAGCCACCAAGAAAAGGTGGAGTGAGAAGATGGGTCCTCTTTGAGGTTATCTCACGTGGGATGACAAAGAATAAAAGTCAGTCTTCTCAATGGTAGCAGTGGCTGCGAAGTAGACTCGTAGAGCAGGAACTACATCCAGATAATGAAGGGGAATCTCCTTCTGATGTACTGCAGCCAGGCAGATTTATTAAGTACAATGTCCTGGTTGGGGGAAAAAGTTGGAACCGCCTTGGGAAAGAAAGAGGCTGAAGGCCTCAATACAACTTTGGCTCAATGTAAAACCAGAAAAGGTTCTTCACGATGCAAGGCTACCAGCTACAGCTAAGGCTATAAGCATACCCCAACACCTTCCACTCCAAAATCATTATCTGTTCTGCCTGAAGCTTTAGTGGCCTTTGATATAACAATATAAGTCAGAAATTAAAGCTGCAATTCATCCCATGAAACCCTGCATAACTGAACTCTTCCAGGATAAGGCCAAGGAGGGGGCCACACTCTACAGAGCTAGGACAGACTCAGAGGAAGCCATAGAGACTCAAGCAGAGTACAATTTTCCAGACTATTGGAATCAGGCCCTTGAGGTGAAGCACCACAGGCCACTTTAGAACTTTTAGTGAATTGTGATCTAGAAGGACCTGATACAGCAGGACTGTTCCCCATGTAATTTGGGTCTGGCATTTTGCACTGCTTGACAGTCAACTTCACTCAGAAAGTGATGTAAAAGGCTACATCCACACTGGCAATTTAGCCCGATGCGAACTGCAGCGGTAGGAATCTTGTGATTGCTGCTACTGTGAGTGATTAGGTGCAGTTTATAATGACAGGTCGCCAGCGGCCACAGCTTTTCGCTGCTCTCCGCACAGCCAGCAATTAATTGCAGTGATTGCTACTGGACGATATTTTAAAAAAGTTACCTCAAAAGTAACTTTTCAGGTGACTTCCACATTACTTGTGTTTATCTTTTCGGAATTGTAATAAAGTGGGGATTTGTAGATTAGCTGCTAGGAGATCTTAGAAGCTCAGTGCATTTACAGACTCGCTGCTAAAAGAAACACTGTCGCTTTGTCCATTTAGGCCAAATGGATAGGGTCCGCATATAGCCCAACCCCAAGAAATGTACAGTAAACCTACCTTCCAAGCTCCAACACCACCTTCCCAGTGCAGCATCCTTGCCTAAACTTTGTGGTTAACTGGTGTCGAAGTTTAATTGGGGGAATGACATCACATCACAGTGTTTGGATCTGGGGACTGGCTGCTAAGGTTGAGAACTCTCACCTAAGTGAAATCACATTCCTCCCCACACCTGGAAGCTTTGCTCATTAAGACCGCTTTCACACTGAGGTGCTTTACAGGCGCTACAGCACTAAAAAGAACGCCTGCATAGCGCCTGTAAAGAGCCTCTCCTGTCTCTCCAGTGTGAAAGCCTGAGTGCTTTCACACTGGAGCAGTGCGCTTGCAGGATGGTAAAAAAAAAAGCCCTGAAAGCAGCATCTTTTCAGCTCTGTAGGAGCAGTGTATAAACCGCTCCTAAAGCGCCCCTGCCCATTGAAATCAATGGGGCAGTGCTGCTGAACTGCCGGCAAAGCGCCCCGCTAACGGCCAAATAGCACCACTAAAATGAAGGTAAAGCGGCACTTTACCGCCGACGCCTCGGTGTGAAAGCACCGGACAGTTATAAAACTTGGCTCGGTAGGCATACTTGTCTTGAGGGGTTTGTGGGACAATATCTGACAGTAAAAACTGTCACGATAAGTCATTCACATACATGTCCAATGGCGGACTGTTTTCTAGAGTCAGTCGACGCACAGGCACGTCAAAAGAAGAAAAAAAGCACAAAAATTAAGTTAATTGCAAAGCGTAAAGCTGCCCGCGTGTACATATATTATATACACACACACACACACACACACACACACTTATACTTAAAAAAAAAATCCCCCTTAGAACCAGGTATAAAAGATTAACATATGTTGATTTAAGAAAAAAGCCCACTACAGCCATGAGTCATATTTATATTCCATGCATAAGGAAAAGGAATGTAAAAACAGATTTAAAATTGGAATGTTTAAACAAGTATAAAAAAAAAAAAAAAAAAGTGCAATATAGGATATTTAGCTTCAGAGTAGATACATATATACAGTGCCTTGAAAAAGTATTCATACCCCTTGAAATTTTCCACATTTTGGCATGTTACAACCAAAAACGTAAAATGTATTTAATTGGGATTTTATGTCATAGAACACAAAGTGGCACATAATTGTTAAATGGAAGGAAAATGATAAATGGATTTCAACAATTTTTACAAATAAATATGTGAAAAGTGTGGCGTGCATTTGTATTCAGCCCCTCTACTCTAATACCCCTAACTAAAATCTAGGGGAACCAATTGCCTTCAGAAGTCACCTAATTAGTAAATAGAGTCCACCTGTGTGCAATTTAAGCTCAGTATAAAAACAGCTGTTCTGTGAAGACCTCAGAGGTTTGTTAGAGAACCTTAGAGCCCTTTTCACACTGGGGCGGGTGTCGGCGGTAAAACGGCGCTATTTTTAGCACCGCTTTACCGTAGTTTTAGCGGCACTATTCGGCCGCAAGTGGGGCGGTTTTAACCCCCGCTAGCGCCCAAAAAAGTGTTACAACCGCCCGCAAAGCTCCGCTGCATCGGCGGTTTGCCGGCACTGCCCCATTGTTTTCAATGGGCAGGGGCGCTTTAGATGCGGCTTGCAGGACTTTTTTTACCGTCCTGCAAGCGCACTGTTCCAGTGTGAAAGCCTCAGGCTTTCACACTGGAGAGACAGGAGAGGCTATTTACAGGCGCTATTTTTAGCACTGTAGCGCCTGTAAAGCGCCTCAGTGTGAAAGGGCTCTTAGTGAACAAGAAGCATTATGAAGGCCAAGGAACACACCAGACAGGTCAGGGATAAAGTTGTGGAGAAGTTCAAAGCAGGGTTAATTTATAAAAAAAAAATCTCAAGCTTTGAACATCTCACGGAGCACTGTTCAATCCATCACCCGAAAATGGAAAGAGTATGGCACAACTGCAAACCTACCAAGACATAGCCGTCCACCTAAACTGACAGGCCAGGCAAGGGGAGCATTAATCAGAGAAGCAGCCAAGAGGTAACTCTGGAGGAGCTGCAGAGATCCACAGCTGAGATGGGAGAATCTGTCCACAGGACAACTATTGTGACCTGTACACACGGTCGGACATTGATCGGACATTCCGACAACAAAATCCATGGATTTTTTTCGACGGATGTTGGATCAAACTTGTCTTGCATACACACGGTCACACAAAGTTGTCGAAAAATCCGATCGTTCTGAACGCGGTGACGTAAAACACGTACGTCGGGACTATAAACAGGGCAGTAGCCAATAGCTTTCATCTCTTAATTTATTCTGAGCATGTGTGGCACTTTGTGCGTCGGAATTTGTGTACACACGGTCGGAATTTCCGACAACGGATTTTGTTGTCGGAAAATTTTATAGCAAGCTCTCAAACTTTGTGTGTCGGAAATTCCTAAGGAAAATGTGTGATGGAGCCTACACACGTTCGGAATTTCCGACAACAAGGTCCTATCACACATTTTCCATCGGAAAATCCTATCGTGTGTACAGGGCATTAGTCGTGCACTCCACAAATCTGGCCTTTATAGAAGAGTGGCAAGAAGAAAGCCATTGTTTAAAAGAAAACATAAGAATTCCCGTTTGCAGTTGGCAAGAAGCCATATGGGGGACACAGCAAACATGTGGAAGAAGGTGCTCTGGGCAGATGAGGCCAAAATTGATCTTTTTGGCCTAAAAGAAAAATGTGTGGCGGAAAACTAACACTGCACATCACCCTGAACACACCTTCCCCACTGTGAAACATGGTGGTGACAGTATCATATTGTGGGGATGCTTTTTTCAGCAGGGACAGGGAAGCTGGTCAGAGTTGATGGGAAGATGGATGGAGCTAAATACAGGGCAATCTTGAAAGAAAACCTGAGTCGGCAAAAGACTTGAGACTGGGGCGGAGGTTCACTTTCCAGCAGGACAACGACCCTAAACATACAGCCAGAGCTATGGAATGGTTTATATGAAAAGCATATTCATGTGTTCGAATGGCCCAGTCAAAGTCCAGACCTAAATCCAGTTGAGAATCTGTGGCAAGAGTGATGCACCCCACACATTTCACATATTTATTTGTAAAAAGTTTTGAAAAACATTCATCGTTTTCCTTCCACTTCACAATTATATGCCACTTTGTGTTGGTCTATCACATAAAATCCCAATAAAATACATTTATGTTTTTGGTTGCAACATGACAAAAATGTGTAAAATTTCAAGGGGTATGAATACTTTTTCAAGGCACTGTACAAGCTACAATACCTGACATGTAGGATAGCCACTCACTACCCATAGGTTAAACAGAAAGAACGGTGGACATCCATAGACACCTTTCTCTAAACAGGTTCCTGAAGTATAAAGGAAGTGCAAATTCAGGATATGGAGGCAGAGGGTACAGGCCTCCCGTAGTACCACAGATTCACAGAAAGAATACTGGGGTAGCATCAATAACAGATACAAATTGCAAGCAGACCAAAAGGCTGGGTTCACAAATATGTGAATTGGATGCGGGTTTCCCCCGCATCCAATGCGCATGACAAGCAAGTCTGACCACCTCTCAATAGAGCCGGTTCACACAGGTCCGGGGGGGTCATGGTCCGGATTGAAAAAGGGTCCGGTGCAGGTGCGAAATCAGGCTAAAATTTGGACCTGAATCACACATGAACAGGTATACAGGAACGCACTAGACCCCAGGCACGAACCTGCAGCCGCACATGTCTGAACCCAGCCTAATCATAGATCCAGAACAAAGCATTCAACAACTGAACACAAAACTCCTGACCGGCATATTTTTCTTCAGCATGGTGGTTGAATAATCCTAGAGCCAGAGAATAGCCATACAACCCAGAATGCTACATTTTCAGGAGATTAGAAAAGGCAGTCTGCATATTTATCCCATGACAGCCTGCCTTCAAAGCTCAACTCTTTCCCTTCCTATATCTCAGCCATGTCCTCTTTGGTCAGCTGGAATTTTAACATTTGATGGATGTGTCGCGGAAAGGGAAGTAAGAAGTCTGGTTTCCATCTACATGCCTTCTCCCCCCTTTCAGCGAGACGTGCTAGTTTGAGCACAAGACAATGAGGAGGTCTACTAGAGTTTGTCATGAACAAGTTTTAGCCATGACGTTAACTTAGAAGATGCTAAATATACATATACTGTACTCTAAAAAGCACCAGAGGAAGGCACATGTACTCCAAGGGTCACAGCTTAGTCCTGAGACAGAGTCCACCAGTGGTGGGGTTAAGGCGACTATTGCTAGCTATGGAGCTCCAAAACCGATATTCTAAAGGTGTATTCAATTAATGTTGAGATAATCACCTACCAGTCGGGCAGCAAGGTGACCCCGATGATGGCTGCTCCCCAAAATCCCTGCAATAACGGTTTATAACATTTGCCAGGTGGTGAGCAACATTTCTATACAACTGGTGGTCAGCCAGAATAAACATTAAAAAATAAAGACTGAAAGTTAAGTTGTCCTGAAGGGAGATAATGGGGGCTGCCACTGACCACCTCTTTCTGAAAAACCTCGCTATCAGGTTACTATGCTAATCAGCTGGCTTCAATACTCAGGAGACAGTCACCCAGAAAAAAAGGTGATCTTAGTAATGGCAGCCTCTATGCATCTCTTGTGACAAGTTTTTTTCTCTTTAATTATAAAACACAGTGGAACTACACCCCTCCAATGTAAAGGTTTTCCAAAACAGTTACATTCAAGGCATACCATGAACAATAACTGTTACAGTTCCTTCTGCTCTTTCTCAAACTGTAGAGCCATCACATGGCTGGTGTCATAACTGATCACATGTGCAGCACCTTGGCAACTGCAGACCAAACAGAGGCCAAGATGGCAGCTTCCTTGTCTTGTAAAGGACAGGAGGGTTTAGTTCCACTTCAAGCCTACCCATGACTGATGTTTTGGTTTTGAATAGATGTCAGTGGGTACAATCAGTTGCCAACCTCTTATTGTCTTCAGGGACTCCAATATCAATTTGCTATAATTGTTAGCTCTGCCCCCTGCAACAACAGCATTAAAAGACAATCTTGAGGGTCTGGCTCATCCCACTGCATTCTCCTGAAGTACAATCCCCCCACCCAAAATAAGGTTTTTATTTTAATGTTTTAGTACCTTTTTAGTCTGTTAAGTAATTGATTTTTGGTTTTATAATTGATTGTTATGATGGGTATTGTTACTTTTGGCCCATATCATTTTTTTTTTTTTGGAGAGAAGAAGGAAGTCTACGAGGAAAGATTAGTGCAATAAAACATTATCTAGGATAGGGGAAAGAAAATATATATTTTGTGGTGAAGGTTTAATGTAAAATAAATGCACAGTATTATGAGAAGCTAGGAACACTGGTGTGATGCGACCCACGGACAGCCAGCCAAAAGTAAAATGTCAGTTTTGTGTGGACAGACTCATAAGTGAACCATTAGTTAACAAACACATCTTGGCTTAAAATGTAACTCTAGCCAAAACTATCTTATTATAATATTGGATACAGTTGCCAAGCATTTTAACCTTAGGTTAGGTTTTTATTGCGGTCTTTGGTTCCATTTGACAACAGGGTCTTCTGTCAGGGACAAGAAGAAAAGGGAAATGTCTCCCAACAGGGACCCAATAGCATTTAAAATATGTGACCTGTGATATTGCTTTTGGCATCGCTCAAAGTAGAGGTGAATGTATATCCCTGTGTCCAAAACATGGGGTGCAGTCTTATCCGGATACCAATCCAGAGGGCTAGTAAATGTAAAGAGGAAAGGATTGACTCTACTCCCAATCAGTCCAGGTGAATAAATGATAAAGAGCAGCCTCAGCCTACATGTCTCCACCATACCATGCACCATGATGCATTTCGCCCCGCCCACAGAGGTTTAGTCAAAGGGTCAGGGCTGGTCGGGAGTATCAGCGATCCTTTCCTCTTTGCATTTAAAATATATTAGAGTGGTCTAATGCAAGTAGCTCTATTGGGCACCAATATATACAGTTATCTGTGCCCCCCATGGGAGATTTCCCCTCACTTCCTGTTCCAATGTAAACTTTTTCACCAGGTTAAGAAGCAAATGAAAAACTCCACATTGAAGACCTTACAGGGTTTATAAAGGTTCTCATTTATCCAGGTCATGGTATAACTAGTAATAGTGTAAACGAGAGGCATATCCCATGGGCTGCACATCAGAACAGACCAGCTGTGATGAAGTGAATGACAGTCTTAGCCTAGGCCTCTGGCGGGCCACGTCCCCCCATGGCCTGGTTGGAGCCCAGGCTGAGACTGCCATTCACTTCACCACAGCTGGTCTGTTCTGATGTGCAGTCCATGGGATATGTCTCTCGTTTACCTGGGCATTTGGAGCCAAGCAAAGCTCCTTCCCTGGCTGGCACTCAACGGTGGGCACAGGATCAGCATCCCTTGCAACCTGAGTGGAACACACCTTTCTTTTATTGGTTCATAGTATTAGTTAGTCACATTCAGCTGGACTTGTTCTGCAAGATTGAAGAGGTTTTATTAATCATTTAAGTAGGCATTAGAACTGAGGAAGCCACTTGGATGAGCAGTGAAATGTCTTCAACACTGCAAAAGAGGTCCAATTAAAATTGGTCAGAGTTACACTTTAATGGTTCCACCATGTAGGAGGAGGCTCAGATGGTAAGGGATTAAACACCTACCCAGCCAAAGGTAAAAAAAAACAAAAAAAAAACATTGAACTGTATAAAAAGTTTAGCATTTAACAAAACAGGATTGTCATAATAATGGTCATGTTAGAACATTAGATATAAAAGAACAGCCTGACATACTGCAGGTCACTGTAATAAAGTCTCATGATACAAGAGAAATAAAGGACTAGCAGAACCCATAGTTTTTCTTCTCGTATCCAGGCTGTGCAGTCTGTGCTTCTCCAACATTAACAGAACCAAAATATTTACACGACTGGAAGACATCATTCTGCCTTCTGTTCCTCCCGGAGACAAGGAGTCACAACTTTCTGTTGTAGCAGGTTTAAATCCACACAGAGGTCTTTCCGTCTCCGGACCGACTGCTGATGCTGCTCTTATTAGACCCTTTTTTGGATCGTTTCTCTTTGGTGGATGGTGGGTTACTCTGACTTGTGTATGCATGAATTGCCGTTTCCAGGCGTTCTTTTGCCATGTGTACTTCCCGATGAAGGTGTTCTAGGTCAGCAGGGAGGGTGTCCTCACTTGTTCCATACTGCTGCTCCTGAGCTATGTTGGCCCTGTTTTGCTTGTATGCCATTTTGGCATTGGTCAGTTCTGTATAATGGATCTGATCTGGTTTCACAGCTATGTTGTATCCAGGTGGAGCTGAAGGAGTGTTCCATGAGATAGGATAGTTATAGGTAGAAGAATCATCCACTTGTTTCCCCCTGTTGTTAAGTGCGTCCCGTATGGTCCCAAAGCCAAGGTGGAGCATTTCCCACACATTGAGGAGGAGGCACAGGCAGCTGACACCATACATGATTAACAGGAAGATGGTCTTTTCAGTAGGCCGGGATATAAAGCAGTCCACTGTGTGTGGACAAGGCTTTCTGTGGCACTCGTATCTCGCGATAACTTCAAAGCCATAAAGCAAATACTGCCCAGCCAAAAATCCCATCTCAAAAACCGTCCTGACAATCAGCTGCAAAACATAAATCCTCAACAGCCCATCAGCTCGAATACGCCTTCGCCCATCATGCTTAATCTTGCCATGGCTGTGCTTTCCTCTGTCACTACCCAGCTCAGTCTCTGGGTACATCATAGGGTCTTCTTCATTGTCATCTTCTACCTCCTCTACAGAACGATTCTGCTTCCACCGCATGGACAAGGATCTAAACTTTGCCTTCTTATCATACTCATAGCGCTCCTCCATTTTTGCTATTTTGTGGATTGCGTAACCCAAATATAAAAGAGGCGGAGTGGCCACCAAGATGATCTGGAATACCCAGAAACGTACATGGGAAAGAGGGGCAAAGGCGTCGTAGCACACATTCTCACAGCCCGGCTGATCCGTGTTGCACTCAAACTTTGATTGTTCATCGTAATAAATCGATTCCCCTCCAACGACAGTCAGAACGATTCGGAAGACTATCAGAACTGTCAGCCAGATCTTTCCAACAAATGTGGAGTGATTGTGGATTTCCTCTAGCAGTCGTGTCAAGAAGCTCCAGCTCATGTTGCCAGTTCCTCCTTGAATGGAGATCAGAGAAATCCAATGAATTGGCAAATATGTAATTGGCAGATATAAAATAAAAATAATAATTGCAGCTCGTCTAAGAAGTACATAAGTAAAAAGTCTAAATAAAAAAATGGTTTCAAAATAATTTAAATGATACATTTGCCCACTTAATTAGAAAACCAAAGTCTAATGGCAGCATTAATGTAAGCCTCTTTCGTTGATTATGTTAGAGAGCCAACATCGGCTCATTCAGCCCTCACACATCTGTCTGTGGCAAGCAAGGTGAATGGACCAGCAAGTATGGAACGTCAGGTATCTCTAATAGATTTTGGTCATCTCTCTCTCTCTCTCTCTCGATAGATAGATAGATATGTAGCCTACTCTTAGTGACCTCTTGCTGAAAATTGAGCCTCTTGTTATAATGTCACTCTGGCTTCAATATTTGAAGTCACAGAGTAATTATGCAGAGAAGTTGGTTTGCTTTTCTCTGAACTCACTGGTTGCATGCTTGTTAATTGTCAGTGGAGGCGGGAAAAGCACCCAGGGCCGGTGCTACCACTAGGCAAACTAGGCAGCCGCCTAGGGCGCACTGCTGCCTAGAGGCCACTGGTGTTCCTACTCTCTTCTCTCTGCAACAAGCAACTAAGTCTCAGCATCAGCCGGCAGCCGCCACTCCGTTCGCACATAGTGTCAGAGGCGCAGCGGCGGCGGAGGACTGTGTCTGTGTCCCGACTCCCGAATGAATGGAAACAAGCAAACATTTATTGATGGGCACTAGTAGGCTACATTGATGGGCGCTGGTGAGGCTGCATTTGATGGGTGCTGGTGAGGCTTCATTTGATGGGTGCTGGTGAGGCTGCATTGATGGGCGCTGGTGAGGCTGTATTTGATGGGTGCTAGTGAGGTTGCATTTGATGGGCGCTTCATTAAAAAGGATAATGTATACATGGGCATGACAAAACGGGTGGAGTCAGGGGTGGAGCCAAGAGGGGTGCGGCAAAATTAAGTTTCACCTAGAGTGTCAAAAATCCTTGCACCAGCCCTGAAAGCACCTTACTTATCTGATCCTCCACAAGCAGCACTCCCCTATGCACTGGCAGTGGACTTTACCTCAGCGTCTTGCACTGGTCTTCATGATGGCTGAGGACCTTTGACTGACGAAGCATAGGGGGTGAATAAGCTGCAGGGACCAGCCTAGTGGTGCAGAGGAGCCTGTGTCAGCAGACGATCAGGTAAGTAAAATTGCTGTACCCAGTTCCCCTACACATAATTCAGCAAATAACCCTTGCAGCACGGGAGCAACCCCACTGCAAGGGAGGACTCACAGGGTTTAGTTTTAAAGGTGTGGAGACACAGAATGCGAACACATACTATACCTGCAGTGCCGTGTTTTTTTCAGCTGGTGTTGCAGTAGACATGAGGGACTCATCTGCAGCTTCTTGAAATCCCACTGGAAGAGAAGAGAAAGTTATTTCTTAACAGCACCTTAAATAACCCACACACAGGCACATACCCGCTTCTTCATAAATAACTGATCTTGTCAGTAACAGAGGTTTCTTTTCCCAACCCCACCACCAATATGCTGAGCAGTGGGGACACACACAGGTCCTAGTGTTCACCCCCAGTCCCCCCACCAGTCTTTAGACCACCAGTCATTAGGGAGTCCCTCTGACATGAGGATGTAAAGCCCTCCCTCTACAAGTTGACTGCCTCTACATTGAGGGGCAGCATAGTAAATGCAGGGAGCCTACAGGGAATCCTGTTGACTATTCTCCTTTGCCTCTGCTTGCCATTTAAGGCACAGCATTCACAGTTCAGAAGGTCTTCTTTAAAACAGGCAAACCTAAATGTAAACTCTGGGCAAAAATCTTGGTGCTCCTTCTTTTACAAGTGGATCAGACCGGCTTCATATCGGGGGAAGGGCACTGACAAAATATTCATCGCCTTTTTCTCAATCTTTCGGCTGCTCATGACAATGCTGGCACAAGGGTGGTGGCCTCTTTGGACGCGGAGAAGGCCTTCAACTCTGTCCAATGGCCTTTTCTCTGGGGCGTGCTGCGCAGGTTTGGATTCTGGCCAAGATTTCTCCAATGGTTAGGCATGCTTTACAAAACTCCTAAGGTTCATACTAACAATAGGAATTCAGCATTATTTCCCCTGGGCAGAAGTACCCGACAAGGGTGTCCTCTATAGCCGAGCTTATTTGCTTTGTCACTTGAGCCTCTGGCCATTCTCGTACAGGACTGCCGGCTCGTTGGAGGTTGGCGGATCGGCCCCCTGGAGGAGAAGATCGCTATATGCTGATGACACCCTGCTTTACTTAAGCAATGCAAGCCCCTCCCTGCAGGCTGCCCTGGCAAGCTTTGACAAATTTGTGCATTTTCCCAGCATACGGATAAACTGGAACATGATGGACCTCTTTCGGTTGGACCCTGAGGCCAAGGTCGCGGCAGCTCCTACCCCCTACTTTGGATTGAAGAAATTAAATATATTTGGGCATATGAGTGTCAAGAGATTTCAGTAGGTGCCCAGCGTTATTATCCAGAGGTTATCTTTGTGAAATAGACGTACGAGTCCTGCCAGAATTGCTACAGAGGTTGAAAGGGTGGGGGGTCAGCCTGTCAGTGCTCAGACCATACGCTACATCACATTGTTCTGCATGGCTGTCATCCCAGAAGGAAGCCTCTTCTAAAGATGAAGCACAAGAAAGCCAGCAAACAGTTTGCTGAAGACGAGCAGACTAAGGACATGGATTACCGGAACCATGTCCTGTGGTCTGATGAGACCAAATATAAACTTATTTGGTTCAGATGGTGTCAAGCGTGTGTTGCGGTAACCAGGTGAGGAGTACAAAGACAAGTGCCTACAGTCAAGCATATTGGTGGGAGTCTCATGGTCTGGGGCTGCATGAGTGCTGCCGGCACTAAGGAGCTACAGTTCATTGAGGGAACCATGAATGCCAAGATGTACTGTTACATACTGAAGCAGAGCATGATCCCCTCCCTTCGGAGACTGGGCCGCCGGGCAGTATTCCAACATGATAACGACCCCAAACACACCTTCAAGATGACCACTGCCTTGATAAAGAAGCTGAGGGTAAAAGGTGATGGACTGGCCAAGCATGTCTCCAGACCTAAACCCTATTGAGCATCTGTGGGGCATCCCCAAAACAGAAGGTGGAGGAGCGCAAGGTCCATCAGCTCAGTGATGTCGTCATGGAGGAGTGGAAGGGGACACCAGTGGCAACCTGTGAAACTCTAGTGAACTCCATGCCCAAGAGGGTTAAGGCAGTGCTGGAAAATAATGGTGGCCACACAAAATATTGACACTTTGGGCCCAATTTGGACATTTTCACTTAGGGGTGTACTCACTTTTGTTGCCAGCGGTTTAGACATTAATGGCTGTGTGTGGACTTATTTTGAGGGGACAGCAAATTTACACTGTTATACAAGCTGTACACTCACTGCTTTACATTGTAGCAAAGTGTAATTTCTTCAGCGTTCTCACATGAAAAGATAGAATAAAATATTTTACAAAAATGTGAAGGGTGTACTCACTTTTATAAGATACTGTATATAGGGTTGCACCGATACTAGTATCGGTGCAGATATAGCAAGCACTTGCAGACCGTTCACAGACGCCCTCTATGCAATCTGACAGAGCTTGAGCTATTTTGCAAAGAAGAATGGGCAAAAATGTCACTCTAGATTTGCAAAGCTGGTAGAGACATCCCCAAAAAGACTTGCAGCTGTAATTGCAGCGCACAATGGTTCTACAAAGTATTAACTCAGGGGGGCTGACTACAAATTCACGCCACACTTTTCACATATTTGTATAAAAAAAAAAAATTGAAAACCATTCATCATTTCCTTCCACTTCACAATTATGTGTCACTTTGTGTTGGTCTATCACATAAAATCCCAATAAAATAAATTTATGTTTTTGGTTGTAAAATGTGGAAAATTTCAATCGAACAGCAAACTTTCACAGTAAATAAAGAAAAAAAGTGCTGAGGAAAATAGTTGATCCATGCCTTACAGATGGGAACACTAAAGAAATACTACAATGCCCAGAGTTTAAACGATTTTCCTACCACCACATCCACAAAAGATAGCAACAAATAATCAATACCTCCTCAAAACTGAGAACAGAAATTTGTGTGATTTTTAGGTCTCATACACACGGACGTTTTTACAGTGGCGTTTTTGAGCTATTTTTTTTGCAGCTTAAAAACACCACTCCATGTTATTTAATGGCCTCATAAACAACATAGTGTTTCTGAGCTGTAACAGGCATTGGCGTTTTTAAGCTCCAAAAAAAAACCCAGGAGCAGCTCGACCTGAGGCTCCAGCGCTAGAGCTGTAAAAATGGCAGACGCCAGTAAAAGGTGTTAAACGCGGTTTAACAAGGCTTATCGCTGTATACACAGTGTTAAGCCTCGTCCAGCGATTCTCTGCCTCTATTCAAAATCAAATGGTTCTCTTTGGGAATAGAAGTTGCACCAGAAGTCGGATCAAGATAATATGACTTGCAGTGCGACTCGTGTGCTCAGAATCTTGAAGGGAAAAACCCTGCCAAAAATAAAAAAAAATAAATAAATTTTGTGTGAGGTCCCCCCCCCAAGACGATACCAGACCCTTCGATCTGGATCTTTAGGGGAATTCCCACACAGCAAAAAAATGGCGTGTGGGTCCCCCCAAGATCCATACCAGACCCTTATCTGAGCACACAGCCCAGAAGGTCAGGAAAGGGGGGGGGGTGAACGTGCGCCCCCCCCGGATACCAGGCCACATGCCCTCAACATGGGGGGTGGGTGCTTCGGGTCAGGGGGCGCCCTGCACCCCCCACCCCCAAAGCACTTTGTCCCCATGTTGTTTAGGACAAGGGCCTCTTCCCGACAACCCTTGGTCGGTGGTTTTCAGGGTCTGCGGGAGGGGGCTTATCGGAATCTGGAAGCCCCCTTTAACAAGGGGCCCCCCAAATCTTGGCCCCCCACCCTAGGTGAATGAGTATGGGGTACATTGTACCCCTACCCATTTACTCCAAAAAAGCGTTAAGAAATAAAAACACTAGGTTTAAGTAATTTATTAAATCAGCTCCAGCGTCTCTTCCGATTTCATCTCCCCTCTCCGGCGATGTCTTCTCCCTCTTTTCCCTCTGTTCTTCTTCCAATGTTGACTCGACGCGATCCCCCAGTGTAATGCTTGGTACGCCGTGTGCAATGACTTATATTGGCATGGGGCAGGGCCAACCGATGATGCAATTTGGAGGCCATAGAAGACCGGCAGAGGGAGAAGACGTCGCCAGAAGTAGGGAGAAGAGCCGAAGCTGCCTTAATGAAATACTTTAAAAACTGGTGTAATGTGTTTATTTTTGACACTTTTTTTTCTTTTAGGTGAATGGGTAGGGTAACGATGTACCCCATACTCATTCACCTAGGGTGGGGGGCCGGAATCTGGGGGGCCCCCTTGTTAAAGGGGGCTTCCAGATTCTGATAAGCCCTCGCCTGCAGACCCCGACAACCAACAGCAAAGGTTGCCGGGAAGAGGCCCTTGTCCTCATCAACATGTCCCAAAGCACCCACCCCCCATGTTGAGGGCATGTGGCCTGGTATGGTCCAGGAGCGGGGGGGGGGCACTCGCTCGTTCCCCCCCCCCCCCCCCCCTTTACTGACCTGCCAGGCTGCATGCTCGGATAAGGGTTTGGTATGGATCTTGGGGGGAACCTCACGCAAAAAATGTTTTTACATTTTGTCGGGGTTCCCCTTCAAGATTCTCAGCACACAAGTCGCACCGCACGTAGTGCGACTTCTATTCAAATCCATGGGCTCCCATAGGAAACCATTGATTTTGAATAGAGGCAGAGAAGCACAGCTAAAAGCTAGCGTAGCTAAACGCGCACTGACGCCAATGCAAAACGCGGATAAAATCGATTTTAATGCTGTTTTTTTTCCTGGCGTTGGTACTAGCTTTACAGCTCATTTTTTAAAACGTCCGTGTGTATGAGGCCTTATGGTGGATAGTCTGCTGAAGAAATGTCAATACCAACCTTTTATTGACATTTAGCCACTAGACAAAAGGTTTAGCCGCTAAAAGCAATTTACTTTTATTTCAGAACACCCCCTATCCTGAAGAAGCATTCCACAATGAGTTTGAGAACTCTTCCACAGCAGGGAATGGGATTATCGGACCTCTGTATGTTACAGTTATATTTTGAGACTCAGGTGGTACCAGAACCATTGTTGACCCCCAGGTTAAATTTGTTATGTCATGATGCTGTGGATGGGTCTCTAAGGGTTGTGTTAAGAGGAGCCATATGGTTTTGAATATTGTTTTTAATGATAGTGAGGCTAGTGTTGCCTTTTTAGCAGATCTGTTGTACTGACATTTATTTGAGACTATCCACCTTAAAAATCCCACACATTTCTCGGTTTTTAGGCTGTATTAGTTATTTGAACACAGAAGAACCTCACCCTTTTTAGAACATGCCTCCTAGAAACTGAAGGACCAAAAAGTTCAGGACAAATGATTTGCCAGGAACAAAAGCGCATAAATTCTTTTACATTTTTTGGGCCCAAAACGATCACTTAACTATTTCTTTTGAGCAGTGACCTGTGCTACGTTTTAAACCTTATGCTAGAAGTAAATATGTTTTACCATATTGCTATTTGTCACTTTCCCTTTCCTTCTGCTGCAATGGTCCTCATGCAGATAGGGTAACAAGGCTGCCTTTGCATGCGCTGTATGTGTGCCTACTCAAGCAGGGACACCAATGATGGGGAACTATTCCTCCCACTGACACCAATGATGGGGTTTTATTTCACCCACTGACACCAATGATGGGCTCATACAGTGCATCCGGAAAGTATTCACAGTGCTTCAGTTTTTCCACATTTTGTTATGTTACAGTCTTATACCAAAATTGATTAAATTCATTATTTTCCTCAAAATTCTACAAACAATACTTCATAATGACAACACGAAAAAAAATTTGTTTGAAATGTTTGCAAATGTATTAAAAATTAAAAAAACGAAAAATATCACATGTATATAAGTATTCACAGCCTTTGTTCAATACTTTGTTGAAGTACATTTGGCACCAATTACAGCCTCAAGTCTTTTTGAGTAAGATCCTACAAGCTTGGCCCATCTATTTTTGGGCATTTTCTCCTACTCTTCTTTGCTCCTCTCAAGCTCCATCAGGTTGGATGTGGAGCGTCGGTGCACATCCATTTTCAGATCTCTCCAGAGATGTTCAATCGGGTTCAAGTTTGGGCTCTGACTGGGCCACTCAAGGACATTCGCAGAGTTGTTCCGTAGCTACTCCTTTGTTATCTTGGCTGTGTGCTTAGGGTTGTTGTCTTGTTAGAAGGTGAACCTTCGCCCCAGTCTGGAGGTCCAGAGCGCTCTCTGGAGCAGGTTTTCATCAAGGATGTACATTGCTGCATTCATCTTTCACTCAATCCTGACTAGTCTCCCAGTTCCTGCCGCTGAAAAATATCCCCACAGCATGATGCTGCCACTATCATGCTTCACTGTAGAGATGGTATTGGCCAGGTGATGAGCGGTGCCTGGTTTCCTCCAGACATGACGCTTGCCATTCAGGCCAAGGAGTTCAATCTTTGTTTCATCAGACCAGAGAATGTTGTTTCTCATGGTCTGAGAGTCCTTCAGGTGCCTTTTGGCCTTTTACTGAGGAGTGGCTTCCATCTGGCCACTCTACCATACAGGACTGATTGGTGGAGAGCTGCAAAGATGGTTGTTCTTGTGAAAGGTTCTCCTCTCTCCCCAGAGAAATGCTGGAGCTCTATCAGAGTGACCATTGGGTTCTTGGTCACCTCTTTGACTAAGGTTCCTCTCCCCTGATCTCTCAGTTTGGCCGGGTTATCCACTCTAGGAAGAGTTATGGGGGTTCCAAACTTCTTCCATCTATGGATGATGGAGGCCACTGTGCTCATTGGGACCTTCAATGCTACAGACATTTTTCTGCACCCTTCCCCAGGACTGTGCCGATACAATCCTGTCTCTGAGGTCAACAGACAATTCCTTGAATTTCATGGCTTGGTTTGTGCTCTGACATGCACGGTTAACTGTAGGACCTTATATAGACAGGTGTGTGCCTTTCCAAATCATGTCAAATCAACTGAAATTACCACAGGTGGACTCCAATCAAGTTGTAGAAACATCTCAAGGATGATCAGTGGAAACAGGATGCACTTGAGCTCCATTTTGAATGTCATGCCAAAGGATGTGATTACTTATGTATATGTGATTTTTTTCGTTTTTATTTTTTAATAAATTTGCAAAGATTTCAAACTTCTTTCACGTTGCCATTATGGGATATTGTTTGTAGAATTTTGAGGAAAATAATGAACTTACTCCATATTTGAATAAGGCTATAACATAACAAAAATATGGAAAAAGTGAAGCGCTGTGAATACTTTCCGGATGCGATGTATATCCCAGGCTGGTCAACAGACACGAATCCGCCTGAAAACTTTATGTTAAGCATCATTCACTTATTTTTTGCAGGTTTAATAACCTGCAGCTTAACAATAACATTCCAACCATATTTCCTTAAAGGCACAAAGGATCAGTCAAAATTAAAACCAAGGCAAGGCTCCCAGTATTACTTATGAAGGATAAGTGAATAGGGAATACAATTCTATGTTTTTACAAAGCAAAGTCTAAACATCTGCTTTAAATTGATGCATTTACAGGCTAAACAACCCATTGGGCCCCTCACCTCAAACTGCTGCGTGAAAATGGCCTGTCGTGCAAACTAATTAAGACAACCTTCAATGACAGTTAAATATAAACACAACTAAAATAATTAATCTTGTGTCACTTTAGTCCGCTTAATTGAAAGCTGGTTAAAATTGCCTGAAAATATAGTAGTGTGCAAGGCCAGCATTAGAGTGGTCACTGGGACAGAACAAAGAGGAAGCCTTTTCAACAGGGACACAGATAGCACTAAATCCAAGTCATTGGTTCCAATCTTTCCCCACTCTACCCAAAATGTACACCTGGCATGTACTGCTATTTACAGGGGTGGACTTACCATTTGTGTAGACCAGGGGTCTCCAAACGTTCTAAACAAAGGGCCAGTTTACTGTCCTTCAGACTTTAGAGTGGCCCAGTCAGTGGGAGTAGAACATATCCTGGCATCAGTGGGAGTAAACAATGCCCTATTTTGGGTATTTGAGAAATCGTGCCCCATCATTGGCATTAGTGGGAGGAATAGTGACCCATCATTAGTGTCAGTGGGAGGAATCATGTTCCATGGATAATGTCAGTGAGAGGAAAGGTACCCCAAAAAGGAAGATAAAGGCAAGTAAAGGATACCACTGTTGTAGACTGAGTAACTCTACAAGGTCCTTCCGAGACTTAGGGGTCCATTCAGGACAGATGTGGGCCAGATAGGTGTAGGGACAAACTGACTCTCCCCCCCTTCATCATTTTTACACAAACATGAGCACTGTTCAGTTCTATCTAGCAATCCATTCAATATTATTATTATTATTATACAGTATTTATATAGCGCCAACAGTTTACGCAGAGCTTTACAACATGAGGGCAGACAGTACACTTACAATACAAAGCAATACAGGAGGGATCAGAGGGCCCTGCAAGTTAGAGCAATACACCGTAAATATGTATTTTACTTGGTCAACAGTTGAATGAGAGGGCCAAAGTCTGGTATTGCACTGGGGCCCCTTAGTGGATGGGGACAGAGGACGTTTTCTAACATCCCGCATGTGCACCGCCTGAGTGTGAAAGCACTCATTGCAATGAATGGGAGGCAGTTTTCAGAGGCTATTTCTATTGCTAAAACGCCTGAAAACTGCCTCAGTGTGAAAGGGGTCTTACGAGTCAATTGCCACAGCCACCTATGGAGAATTTGGGGCCTCCTGGAACACACTAGAGCCATAAATACTGATGACACCATGTGTACAGTCTTTTAATCATTTTCCATTACATGATTAAAATAAATAAATATAGAGTAAGGCCCCTTTCTCCAGCAGACTGATTGGGTCCGCCTGTCAGTTTTTCAGGTAGACCCGATCGGACCACCTATTGTCCTTTATGGGGCGGCGGACGTTAGCAGAGATGTGTCCGCTGACACCCGCCGGGCATCCAATTCCAATCTGACGAAACCTGCTGAAAACAGGACGTATGGCGCTACGCTTGCTATCCATCCAGCAGATAGGATCGGATGACAATCGAATGGAAACGGACATGCAGTCCGTTTCCATCCGACCGCCCCATAGGGAGGAGCGGGCTATGTCCATGTCTGCTCTGTATAGCTGACACGGACCTGTCATCCACCTGCTCAGCGGGGAACAGGCAGATTCCGCTTGGATGGATTTCCCCCATGTGAAAGGGGCCTACAGCATTGTTTTTTAACCATTGCCGACCGTCCGCCACAGTTATACTGCGGCAGAATGGCACAGGCAGGCGAATCGCTGTCATGGTACGTCGGTACCATAGGCAGCCACTAGGGGGGGGATGTGCTGCTTGCCAACAGATGCAAGTGCCCGGGGCACACGGAGAACCGGGAGCTGTGTGTGTGTGTAAACACACAGTTTCCAGTTCTGAGGGGAGAACTGACAGATCGTCTGTTCATACAGAGTATGAACCGCGATCTTTCGTCTTCCCTGCACAGTTCACATCCCCCTTCAGTTAGAACACAAACTAGGACACACATTAACCCCTTTACTGCCCCTAGTGTTAACCCCTTCACTGCCAGTGACATTTTTAATCGCACTGATCGCTGTATTAATGCCAATGGTCCCAAAAATGTGTCAAAATTGTCCGACGTGTCCGCCATAATGTCGCAGTCACGATAAAAAATCGCTGATCGCCGCCATTACTAGTAGAAAAAAAAATTAATAAAAATGTCATAAAACTATCTCCTATTTTGTAGACGCTATAACTTTTGCGCAAACAAATCAATATACGCTTATTGCGATTTTTTTTAACCAAAAATATGTAGAAGAATACGTATTGGCCTAAACTGAGGGAAAAAAAATGGGTTTTTATATATTTTGGGGGATATTTATTATAGCAAAAAAGAAAAAAATATTGTGTTTTTTTCAAAATTGTCACTCTTTTTTTGTTTATAGCGCAAAAAATAAAAACCGCAGAGGTGATCAAATACCACCAAAAGAAAGCTTTATTTGTAGGGAAAAAAGGACGTCGATTTTGTTTGGGAGCAACATTGCATGACCGCGCAATTATCAGTTAAAGCGACGCAGTGCTTTGGTCTTTGGCCAGCCAAATGGTCCATGGCTGAAGCGGTTAACAAGCTCTCTTTAAGCTGGGGATAGACAAATCCATTAACCACTTCCCTACCGCGCATAGTGATATGACGGCGGCAGGAACCCTTTGTCCCTCCGGGCTGTCGGACGTCTTTTACTTTCTGAGCTTCTAGGGGGTGTGCGCACGCCACGTCACTAGGCACCCGATGCGCACGCCCTGTGGCCGCGATGTCCGCCGGACACCCATGATTGCCCGTGAGCACAGCAGGACTGTGGATCTGTGTGTTTGCACACACACAGATCCACATCCTGTCCGAGGAGAGGAGACCGATCGATCGGTGTTCCTCTGTACTGGGAACACATGATCGGTCTCCTCCCCTTGTGAGTCCCCTCCCCTTACAGTCAGAATCACTCCCTAGGATATACATTTAACCCTTTCCTTGCCCCCTAGTGTTAAGCCCTTCCCTGCCAGTCACATTTACACAGAAATCAGTGCATTTTTTATAGCACTGATCGGGACCATTCACATTTATGTAGCGAAAATAGTGTCAAAAGTGTCTGAAGTGTCCGCCGAAAAAAAAAACAACAATAAAAATGCCATAAATGCATCCCCTATTTTGTAGACGCTATACATTTTGCACAAACCAATCAATATACGCTTATTGTAATTTTTTTTATCGAAAATATGTAGAAGAATACATATCGGCCTAAACTGAGGAAAAAAATTGTTTTTGTTAATGGGATATTTATTATAGCAAAAAGTAAAAAATATTGTGTTTTTTTCAAAATCGTTGCTCTTTTTTTGTTTATAGTGCAAAAAATAAAAAACCCGCAGAGGTGATCAAATACCACCAAAAGAAAGCTCTATTTGTGGGGAGAAAAATTATCAAAAATTTCATATGGGTATAGTGTTGCATGACCACGTAATTGTCATTCAAAGTGTAACAGCGCTGAAAGCTGAAAATTGGTCTGGGCAGGAAGGGGGTGAAAATGCCCTGTAATGAAGTGGATAACAATGCAGAAAGAATGATGTAGGAGCCAGTAATATTTTAACTGGAACAAGACCAAGCATTCGCTTTAACTCTAGGCTCACATCTATGCGGCGTTGGTTGATGCGTTTTTGCTGTGTATTTTGCATTTTTACACCCGTGTTTTTGAATGTAGTTTTCAAGTCATCAGCTGAATGTAAAAAAAAAAAAAAGAAGAAGAGGAAAGAAGGAATTGCTGGCAAAAAATTAAATATGTCATAAATCGGGAAAAAAATGGCAAGCCCCCCCCCCCCCAAATCCATACCAGACCTTTAGGTTCCCTGCTGATGGCTGAATGTAAAAACAAGCATTTAAAAGGCAATTAGAAAAATAAATGAATATAATAAAAATAAATACAGCATGGGCTTTCTGCAGGTCACCGCAGCTATACACAGTTTGCTATGAAGAAAAAAAAAAAAAAAACGCAATCCTTAAAGTCTTACATGCAAAATGCAATCAGCTGCGGGGAAAAAAAGAAAAAAAAAAAACTCACTAGCTGAAGAACTCATAGATGTGAATGTGTACCACAGGAAACCATGTTAACTGGACTGTAGTGCATTTCTGCAAATCGCACTAACAAAAAATGCATAGGTGTGAAAGGTAAAGATCTGAAAAAGCTCTGGAGCCAAATTTTAGGATTTGTCCATCTCTGCTTAAATACAGAAACTCACAAGCTGCATTTAATTTAGCTATTAAGAATCCTTCAATAAAAAGGACAAAAATTATAACCCAAGCAGAGCTGAAAGACAAAAGCATACCACAAAAGAAAAAAAACACACAATAACAACCTTAGAAGGAAACCCAGCAGAGAATTAGCATTAAGTTAATTTAGCACATATTTGACAAGCTTCCAAAAACTCCAAACTTTCTCCAGCAGGCTACAACAGAATATATAAACAACTTCAAATCTATGCCAGTCTAGCAAAACAGGAACCCTAAAGAGCTACAAATTAAGAGTCCACAGTCCAGCAAGACACTGACATGGAAACCTCGAATCCCTTTCAGCAAGATAAATTGTGGCACAATCTTTACATTGGGTCACGTATAGGAGAGCATTTGATATGAGCATTAACTCAATATTTGCACAAAAAGGAACATGGAAATATTTGCAGCGACAACTGTCAAAAACAAATGCTAAGCAGACACCAGAATCCTCTTCTTTAATTAGCTCATAGAAAACGTTGATGTCAACAATTGTCACTGTTGAACATCTTTCTGAGCTGACATGTTGTGAAGGGCGTGCTGACTCCGCAAGAAGAAAGGCGGCACATACCAGATCACCGGCTAGGCATTAAACAACGTCTATGATCATTTCTGGTCATAGGCACAAGTAAACCCTGAAGTGCGGAATTACAAAAAAAAAAAAAAAATGAAATAAAATTGAATTAATAATAGTTACTTGCTTTTGTTGGACAGAAAACCACTCAACAGCCTCATAAGCCTGATAATGCCTATGATAAATGTAATAATGAACACTAAAACTCGGATTAATGATTTTGGTTTTATTCTGAGGATTGTTTAGGCCTGGATCTCCAAACCTCCAAGTGGAATATCCACCCAGAGTGTGGAATTTAAGACCATATCCAACCAGTAATATCACACATGTATGATTGACGTTGTTGGAAACCATCCCCATCGTGTTGTTCATACCCTGTGCCTGTTCAGTTACAAGAAGCTGAAATCCTCTTTTCTCCCATGTGACTGGGAGCCATTTTTTTTCTTGCATAATAGAAAAGTAAACTTGGATGGTGAAACAGCGATTATTATGTGTAGCAAGAAGAATCAGACCTCCCAACCGTTCTCAGTCCTGGGTACATTACTTATTACAGCACAGCAACATGCTGCAGACTTAGCAAATGAGTATTAAATTTGGGTATCTGATGAACAAGTTAAGAAGAAATTACAGAAAGGAGCAGGGAAGAGAGAAAGGTATTAAAAAAAAAAAAAAAAAAAAAAAAGGGAAGAAGTAGTGTATGTGTTAGTTGGGAGATGTGGCCCCAGAAAACAGAAAATTTTGTTATCAAATACTTACCGTAATTTTCCTTTCCTGATGGACTCCATGGCAGTCTACGTGTGGGTTAACCCTGCCTCCTCTCCAATGCTATAGGACCCCAATCCCATAAACTTGCGCTCACAGGCAGTGACTGTGTTCCGTAACTATCCAACTCTTGATCAATAGGTGGGAACTCTGTCTGCCACAGATTCCATCAGGAAAGGAAAATTACGGTAAGTATTTGATAATAAATTTTCAGTTTTCCTGACAGGCTCCATGGCAGTCTACGTGTGGGAAATAACTAGCCAAACCACACGGGTGGGTATGCTGATCAAAAATAAATTTAATTTGCCCCATCAACCGACAGGATTCTTAAACCAAAGTTCACAGAAGACAGAGAAGCAGGTTCTATCCAATAATGTGACATAAAAAGGTATTAATGGAGGCCCACGAGGCAACTTTGCAGATGACCTCTGGAGCCACATGCCGGGCTGCTGCCCACAAAACCGCCATACCACTGGTGGAATGTGCCGTCACCGCCTCTGGAGGAGCCAAGTCCTTAGCCCTATAAGTCTGCTGGATGGATTGGACGATCCAGGCCGCAATCCTTCTAGTCAATGCCCGCTTCCCTCTTTTATTCCCAGAGTGCAGAATAAACAGGTAGTTAGAATGTCTAAAGGAGGAAGTAGCTTGCAGGTATTCCTTCAGTATTTCCCCTGCATCCAGAGGGTGAGCTTCAGTGGACCCTGGGGCCCTGAATGTAGGTAGGACAATTTATTGGTTCTCATGGAACACTGAAGTAACTTTCGGGTTTGAGCCAAGCATAGGGATGAGGACCACCCGGTCTGGGAAGAAAGTCAGGAATGGTTCTTCATGACTCAAGGACCTGATCTCATAAACCCTTTTGGCCAAAGTAATGGCTACTAGGAAGGCGACTTTTGCAGAAAGGGCTTTGATAGAAAGCAGAGCGGATCCCACGGTACTGAGTCCAGTCAGTGAGTCGAGAACAAGGGGAAAATCCCATTTGGGGAATCTTGGCCTTCTTTGGGGCCCGAGTCTTGCCGCCTCACGGAAGAACTGCCGGATTAGAGGATGAACGGCCCATGATGTTCCGGAGAAGGCTGACAGGGCTGAGACTTGGACCCTGAGAGAGCTGATGGATAGAGACAGATCTAGGTCGGATTGAAGGAAGCCGAGGATATCTTGGACTCCTGGATCTCTGAACGATCTACCCGTAGAGGATGAGAATTCAACAAACTTGGCCCATATTCTCCCATAGACCTTATTTGTGCTTGCCTTTCTCGAGCTCAAGAGGGTAGAAATAACTCTTGATGCGCCCCCCTTGAGTTTCCAGCCTCTCCCTCTCAAGAACCAGACCAGCAGTCTCAGTAACGCTGGGCAAGAGTGCAGGACTGCCCCCTGAGAAAGAAGGTCCAGTCTGAGAGGAAGAGGAACAGGGTCCCAGAAGCTGAGCTGGGTCAGGAGGAGAAACCATAGCCTGTTCGGCCAGTAAGGCACTATCACCACCACCTTGACCGCATCCGCTTGGAGTCTCCATAAAAATCTGAGGATGATCGGGAACGGGGAAAAGGCATATGCCCTGTTGAAGCTCCACCGATCTGTCAGGGCATCTATTCCGAAGGCCTGGCTGCAACAGCCCAGACTATAATACATCCTGATCTTGAAGTTCCAACTTCCAGGACAGGACTTCCAAGGACAGGATCCACTCGAACGTCTCCACATGAAGGGACCACTCGTTGTCCAACTGTGTGCGAGACAGAAGTCCGATTGGACGTTCAGGACTCCGGGGACGAAGACTGATGAGATATTGGCCAGGTTTTTCTGGGCCCAGGACATGATTGGCTCCGGGTGCCCCCTTGCCTCTTCACATAGGAGACCGCTGTGGTGTTGTCTATTCTCAATAAAACGGATTCCCCTTTCAGGAGATGAGTGAAGATTTAAATGGCACACCAGGCTGCCCGTAGTTCCAGGACATTTGAGCCCGGGTTGCGAAAACGGGCATCCCACCTGCCTTGTGCAAGTTCTGACCAGCAGAGGGCTCCCCATCCAGAACCACTGGCATCAGTCGTGACCATGATCCATGAGACGGGGCAATGGAGTAGCATGTGAGCAGATTTCTGCGCTGAAGCCACCAGAAGAGGCTGTTCCTCATCACTGATGTTATGTGAATGGATTGATTGCTGTCCCGAGTTCCATTGCTGGAGAAACCCTGTCTGGAAAGGGCGTAACCTCCACAGAGACCATTTGACCATGGGGGGTCGTAGAGATCATTGTGATGATAATTTATAGGCACTGAGGCCCTCAGGCGTGAGGAGCTCAAAGCCTATGATATTCTCTCTCGAATGACTGGGATCTTCTCCACTGGGAGAAAGATGGTACTTTCCACCGTGTTGAACTGGGCCCCTAAGTATATCAGGCGCTGACCTGGTTCTAGATGGCTTTTCTCCAGGTTTAGGAGCCAACCGAATTCGAGCAGTGTGGCGATAACTTGCTCCCTGTGGATCAGCAGCTGCTCCTCGTCTTGAGATAATAGCAGGAGGTCGTCGAGATGGTGGTACAACCGTATCCCTTTTGTTCTGATGAGGGCCACCACGGCCAGAAGAACTTTAGAAAAGACTCGGGTTAAGGTTGTCAGTCCGAAAGGGAGGTAGGTCAACTGTAGATGCTCTTGCCCGACCCTGAGCCGGAGGTATTTGCAGAATTCGTCTGCCACAGGTATGTGGAAATAGGCATATTTTAAGTTGATTGAGATTAGCCAATCGCCTGGCTGCACGGCTTGCTGGATGGTAGACATAGTCTCAATTTTGAATCTTTCGCATTTTAGGTATGTTCAGGTAAGTTAGGTCTATCACAGGGCGCCATGAACCATTTTTTTTTCTTTTGCACTAAGAAGAGAGGGGAGTATACTTCCTGGAACTCTTCACCTTTCGACACAGGCACCACGGCTCCCTGTGCTATCAGCGAATCCACGTAGGACAGTAACATCTGCTTCTTTTCTTCTGACCGTGGTAGCAGGGTAGAAATAAATCTGGGGGAAGAGTACTGGTGAAAGACCATGTGTGGCCTGTAGAGACCGTCTTAATGGTCCAGTAGTCCGAGATTGAAACCACCCAGACATGCCGGAAGAGAAGCAGGCAAGCCCCCACCCGACCAGCCTGGGAGGGCCCAAGCTCAAAACGACTTAGTCGGCTTACGTCCGCTGGACGCCTGGCTTTTAGCGGGCTTTTGGAAGGATGTCTGGCTTCTATTCCAATTCCTTCTGAAATTCCGGCCGGGCCTGTAAGAGCATGCTTCCCTTGAACGCTCCGTACTGAGTCTTCTCGGCTTGGGCCTCTTCTGTCCTAGCAGATGCCTATCCTGGTGCAAGAAGCCCGACTTCCCACCCGTGGCCCGGGCTATGGTGCTATCCAGCCTGTTGCCAAACAATGAGAGCCCTTCAAAGAGGATCTTACACCAGGCCTGCTTAGATGCTGGATTAGCGAGCCAAAGGCGCAATCATAGGGCCCGCTTAGTCGTGACCGAGGACAGCACAGCCCGGGCCAACAGGCGGATCAGGTCGATAAAAGCTTCTCCCAGGAAGGATGCTGCGAACTTTAATTCCTGGACCGCCGAGCCCCGGGCCAGTTCTTCTGAAACGCCCTTGAGCACGGAGTCCACATCTTCTATCCAGGCTTCCATCACCTTAGACATGGCTGCGAGGGCTAAATGAGGGTTTGCAAGCCATACCAGCGAACCTGTATATCCTCTTGAGGTCTTGATCTATTCTCCTCTCAAGCCCGTCTTCAAAAGGACACAGCATCCTCTAAGGGGAGAGTGACATGTTTGACTAATCGCATTAATGCTGCGTCTACTAGGGGAGCGTTTTCCAGATACTTCACCTCTGCCTTGAAGGGGTATAATCTGCAGGTCTTGCCTGACAAAGGTTTTCTTGTCTACTCTGCTCCATTCTTTGTCAATGATATCCTTTAACTCTGAAAGGAGAGGGAAATTGGAGCGCTCCCTCCCAGGTGCTTAAAGAATTTCTTCGGCTTAGCCGGAGGAGTGGAAGATTCTTCCCACTTAAGGGCCTCTAGTGGTGAAACCAGGGCGAAGTCGAAGCCTCCGACAAATTCATCTCCTTCTTTCTCGCTGTCTGAAGACCCGGGAAATGCGTCGTAAGGCTGGGATGGGCCCGGATCCTCATGGGCCTCATCAGCCAGGGAGCCTGATAGAGTGGTGGACTGGTTCCCCGAGCGGGTTGTACCCCACTTCTTGAGGATTACTGCACCACACGCTTAACTAGTGACTCTGTCAGCTTTCAGCCTCTTTTTCCCCGACCGCCTTGGCATAACATGAGTCACATAAGGACTTGCCCTCTGGGACTTGAGTCCCACATCCTCAGCAGGCTCTGCGATCAGCGGTGGGTGCGGTGTCTGGAGGAGGAATGGGAAAATCTCCTCTGTTGATGGGTCCTAGACAGAGAATCACCTCTGGACATGGATGAGGAAGGTTGACGTTGCGGCCTGGCAAGGTCCCTGCCATCTCGAACGGTAAACTGGCAGTCCTACTTGGACAGGCTAAAAAGGAGAAGGGTAAAAGCATTACATTTGGGGATATGTCCATTCAACTGTGGACCTGGCCCCCCCCCCTCTCACCCCACATACCTGGAGTGTGAGGGCTGGCAGCACGGAGGCAGTGATCTGTCCATGGTACCCTGGCAGACGAATAGGTGACGATCCTGCAGCCTTGTAGGAACACTCATCCTAGGAGAAAGGAATACAAGTGGCAGCGCAGAGAGAGGGAGATAGCTTCCCCTTTAAGAACCATCTGCCAACTCCCGCACCATGGCCCTGGGCTGGAGCTTACCTTAACCTGAGAGCCTGGTGGAGCTGCCCCAAACTGCTCACAGGAATCCTCAATGTGACAGGGGCTCACAGGGATTTTAAAACCCCCCATCGTAGTGACATCACTGCCGTGTCCCGTCTGCGCCTGCGCGGCCACTGGGTCCCTGGCCACACCGTGCATGCGAGAAACCAAGGCTTGGTTTCATTCGAGGAT